>NC_080836.1:58429795-58732825 GCF_030435755.1 Ochotona princeps | reverse complement strand
ATGATTGGATGAAGTTTTTTGCCTCTTATTCCATCAGCTTACAACTTTGGGGGCTTATGTGTCCGGGTGTCATATCATGTTCGTACTGTAACAGTTTTTAGAGGTATTTGTACATATGTAAGGACATACCCATTTAGAATAGTTCAGGGTTCTTTGAAATGTAGTCATTGCCATCAAATATTTTTTCAGCCTTTTTAAAACAATTTGCAAAGTTAATTCTTATTAAATTTTTCTGTTTCCAGTTGTCAGTTTTGCTCCCTTTCTTGTCATGTTCACACTGAAGAGTGGTGTGAAACTGACAAAGCTAGAAAAATAGAGAACATTATGACTACATATCCAAAATACATTGGGAAAAAAAACAGTACCTTAATTTATGGTTAGGAAAAAGATGCCTGAAAATGACCTTCTTATGTGTATATACCAAAAGAAAAAAAAGAAAGCTGGGTATGTGCCCACACAGATATATACATATGTATATATATATACATATGCATATATATTCATGTATGTAGTAAATAATTTCAAGGCAACTGAATATAGTTTATGTTACTAATTAGGGAAGATACATAATAGAGGAATTATAGTTAAAGTGCTGTTTCACTTATAACTGATCTTTTTCAGTGAAAATGTGCAACTGTGCTAGGCTGGAATAATTTTACTTGACATTTCTAAATACTAAGGTGTTTAAAATTTGGATTTGATTGAATAGTGTATTTTGAGCCTTTAATCACACAAGCCTCTTTTCTTACTACACTGAGGTTTTGAAAACCTGTCTCTAGTTCCTAATCTGATGGATGAGTCTGAATTATCTTTACAAAAATGTAATTAACTGAGGTTTTGAAAATCTGTCTCTAGTTCCTAATCTCATGGATAAGTCTGAATTATCTTTACAAAAATGTAATTAATGTATCATATATATATGTGCCATAATGATATTAATTGACTATAATGCTCATTTGTTTATATGCATTATGGAAATTGTGTATATATGCCTATTAGTAGTGATATAGATTTGGATTGGTTTTCAACATATGTACTGATCAAAAACATAATTATCATGTAACAAATAGTTGCTGATTAAAGCTATCAAAATCTTGTACTAAGAATTTTCTGTGAAAATAACTAATTTCTGCAGGCGCTACAGTAAATATCATAACAGATACACTCTGTTTTCCCCATGTTCCCAGGTTACAGTTTAGAGAGCAATATTTATTAGAATGTGGCTTACGGGGTCAAAATAATTACCAACCACTAAAAAATAATTTCCATTTCAGTATTTCGATTATGCAAAACATTAACCTTAGCCTCATATGCCTGTCTTAAATTGAAATTATGTTTGAATAATGTTCAGTAAATATGATCTCTAACATTATGAACACTGCTCTGACTCAGTATGTGTGAATGACTCTCTGTTATGTGAACTCTGGAAGATAAACCTCTAACGTATTTGTTAAAGCTTGAAGCTTTCTTATAGTTATTCTGTCATGACAGTTGTGCCTGTGAGAGAATTCACACATCTGAAATATTTTTTTTAAGAAGCAATTCAACTGAACCATTAAGCAATGTCTTTTAATACATTTGATTTTTGACCCTCCATTGAGTTTTGTGATCTTTTAAATTTTTGCTTAGTGAAATGTTTGAGCATTCACGTTTTCATATTGCAAATATATTCTTGTGCTGTATGTTTTGAGATTTTACTTCTGTGTGTATGTGAGATGGTTGATAACTCTTAATATTAATGTAATCAAGTGTTTATTTTGCTTCCAGTGTTCTTTTTTTTAAAAAAAATCTGCCTGCCTCAAGGTCATGCAGAACTCAAATATATTAATATTCTGTAAGTGCTATAAATTAACTTTAAATTTTTATGTGCACTTATTTCTTGTGCAGTTAATTTTTTGATCTCTTTGTTTCTTCTGTTTCAGAAAATTAAGTCTGCCAGGATCATTTAGTGAATAGTTTCTTCACTTGTTTTCAATACTCATTGTGCTAAAAATTAATTTTTTTGTATGTGTGGGTTTGTGTCAGAGCTGTCTATTCAGTTTCATCGGTTTATTTGTCTGCTTCTACTTCAATGTAAAATCATTTTAATATCTATAAACTTATACAAAGATTTAATAGCTTGTTGGAGCAAGCACAGCACCTTATTTTCTTTGTTCTTTAGAAATTATATCTGTCTGTGCTGTTTGATCTTCTATACAAGCACTGAATTTGAATTTGAATTTACGATCTACCTTTTGCATATTTGTCTTTTTAAATATCTTTTTGTTGCTTTTATAATTTTCTCCAAAATGACTGGCAGAAGTTTTCCTGGGTGCACTTTTACGTATTTTTTTAAATTATTTATTATTTTTAATTCATTAATTACATTGTATTATGTGACACAGTTTCATAGGTACTTGGGTTCTCCCCAACCCTCCCCAAACCCTCCCACCATGGTGGATTCCTCCACCTTGTTGCATAACCACAGCTCAAGTTCAGTTGAGATTCCCCCATTGCAAGCATATACCAAACATAGAGTCCAGCATCTTATTGTCCAGTCAAGTTCAACGGCTTCTTAGGTATACCCTTTCTAGTCTGAAGACAGAGCCAGCAGAGTATCATCCCAGTCAATTAGAAGCTCCAACATACCATCAGCAAAAATTTACATCATTATGGAATTAATTGACATAGTAATGAGTAACCAATATGTTAAAAGTAAATGCGAGTTCCTAGCCACCTTCTGTGACCGCCTCATTGACATTTCAATTTTAGTTTATGCACAACATATAACATACATAACATAACATGTTATACATAACATCATATCATCTTAAATTAAGGCAAACGTGGTATTTAACCTTTTGGGATTGGCTCATTTCCCTTAGCATTATGGTGATAGAGGGCTAATCTCCAGAATATACAAAGTGCTACAAAACAACCAAAATGTCAAAACAAACAAGCCACTCAAGAAATGGGCATGGGAAATGGGCAGACACTTCACAAAGGAACAAACCCAAATGGCAAATAAACATATGAAAAAATGCTCAAGTTCCCTGGCAATAAGGGAAATCCAAATTAAAACATCAATGAGGTACCACCTAACGCCAGTGAGACTGGCCCACATGAATAAAAGCACCAACAACACTTGTTGGCGAGGTTGCGGGGAAAAGGGAACCCTACTCCACTGCTGGTGGGGCTGCAGGCTGGTATAGCCTCTATGGCAATCAGTATGGAGAACTTTCAAACAACTCAAAATCAACATACCGTATGATCCAGTAATAGCACTCCTAGGAATGTATCCAGAACACTTGTTTTATGAGAAACCAACATGCACTCCTATGTTCATAGCAGCACAATCAGTAATTGCAAAAACATGGAAGCAGCCAAAATGCCCATCAGCAGAGGATTGGATAAGAAAGCTATGGTTCATCTACTCCATGGAATACTACTCAGCTATTAAAAAAAACAAAATGCAGTTCTTTGTGGCCAAATGGGCCAAACTTTTAGGTATTTTTTATCTTGTTATTTGATATGATATCTTCTATAAATTAATTTTACTAATTGATTATTGCTAATATATAAAAATTAGTTAAATTTATAAATTCACTTGTATCCACCTTTCTAAATTGTCTACTATTTCTAAGAATTTGTTTATTTTATATGTATATATATACATATAAACACACACACATATGTACATATATAAAATCATTGAACTTCAAATGTTCTACTTCATCTTTCTGTTCCTTAGAGATTAAGCTTTTTGTTGTCCTTTTCCACTAGGTAGGACTGCCAGTAATTTAAATGGAATTGTATGTATTCTTGTATTTATTCCTTATAGGGAATGTTTCTAAATTTCATCAGTAAGTATACATTTTTATAGATGAACTACAGAATATTATGAAATTTCCATTACATTAATAGTGCGACACCAGTTTTTATTATGAATTATGTTGTACTTTGTTAAATACTTTTCTGGTGTTGAAATTACTATATGATTTGTACTTATATAACGATATATAAAGAAAAGCTGTGTGTATATGTATATTTGCAAATTAATGAGTTACATGATAGTTTTCTAATTAAAGTATAACTTGTGGATAAAAATCCTTATGGACAAATTTGTGGGTTAATCATAATTTTTAGCCTTTAATGCTGAATTCAGTGTTGATAATTTCGTTCAATCTTCATGAAGAATGGACTAATTTTTTTTTGTATTTTCCCTCACATGATTAATGTTAAAACTCAATTTTCTATAAACGATTTGGATATTCTGTGTCTTCTTGAGTCACTTTTGCTTGTTTTTTTTCAGTGTTTCCACTTCATACTTCTTGCAAATTGTGTAATTAACTCAACTATGCCCCTTAATTATGTGAAGTTTTTGAACCATCTGTGATTCTTTTCTCTGCTATCATTATCCATTTCATATACCTTTGTAATGTATTGTAACTTTACTTTTACAGAACTTTTTATCTCTAATTTTGTTTCATATAATTGTGTTTGCTATTAGTATAATTATTTTGGAGTCCTTTACCACTTTCTTCTATATCTTGTATAAAAAGCATATGATCTCATAATTTTGTTTGTTAGTTTGGATTTAATTTGGAGGATTTAGTTCTTTTATTCTTGTGGATATAATGGCTGTGCTTCAATTTATCCTCTGCATTGTGTTATGATTCAGTTACTTTTATCTTCTTCCTTCTCTGTCCTCACTCCCTCCCAACTCCTCCTTCCCTTTTCCTCTTCTGTTGTTCTTGATTATAGATGGGATGGACTTTGCCTTTTCTTAGAATCCCACTTTTATTTCTAGACATTTTGAAGTTTGATAATATCCTTTTTTTTCTTAGATTGTTTACTCATATATCATTAACATCTTTAAAGTTTAAAATAAATGAGTATCTTTATCATTTTCCAGGATTTAAAACATTTTGAGATTTACTTTTAACCATTTTTAAAAATTTTATTTACTTCTGTGTTTAAAAGCAGAGTTACAGAAAGGGGGAAACACTGAGAGGGAATGTTTTATACATTGGTGAATTCCTCAGGCCACAATGGGTGGGGCTGGGCCAAGCTCTGTCATATGTCGTACAGACCCAAGCATGTGGGCCGTTCTTTCTCAGGGACATTAGCAGGGAGTTGGGTCAGAAGTGAAACAACTGGAACTTGGACCAATACCCATTTGGGATGCCTGTTTTGCAGGCCAGATTTAACTTACTGTGCCATAACAATGGCCCCAATCAGTGTTTTACTTTCCAGCTATTTTTCTCCAAATTAAGCGTTAAAATTGAAATTGTTGGTACACTATTTTATTTACCCTTTGAGGGAAGAAGGTACCAAATCAAACATAGGGTGCATGTAATGGCAATGTTGGGTTTATCCCCTCTGAATGTGTTGTGTGCATTTTGTTCATTTTGAAGAGAACTCCTGATCTGAACCAACGCAACTGATTACAAACATATAAACCTGAGAGACTCAAGTGATTGCAGGTATATGAAGATTTGGTGACATTTAGTTCTTTCAAACTGAGTGTGTACTTACAGGGACCTGGGAAATCAATAACTGGAGTGCTGTATTGAAGATGTGTTGAGCATGATGATATGCTGTTTCTTCTGTGTTTTTCTAAGTAACGCCTATTTCATGCAGGTGAATGTCAATTTTAGCTGGAATCGCTGCTGGTCATAAAGAGTGGACCTTTGCTGCCCACATATTGGTTTCTGTCAAATATTTATTTTGAACTTTTGAATTTTATGGTATAATTTTGTAGAGACTGAAATTTCTCACCCCACCCCACCCCCGCCCCCAAAGGTCCCTGCTTCCAAATCAAAGATGAACTCTAAGTGAAACTGGTGGAAATGTGTAGACAGTGGGATGCCAGACTTTCTGACATTGTCTGCACCAGCAATGTCAGGGCACACTTAAGTAACGGACTGGTGGAATGATGACTCCTTATGAAGGACTTACTGCTGCCCCCATATTTACCAGTAGCTTTGCATATTTGTTCTTCCTGACGTTCAGATTTCAGTACCCTAGTGTTGTTTGTACTTCATCTGCCATTATAGCAACTGAGTTGAAAAGGCAGTGCAAGATGCCAGCTTGGTAAGAATTAAAAATGTGTTTCTAATAGATACATAGTGAAAGAGAAGATAAAAAGCCCATATCTTTCATCAGGGTGTTCAAGTGAAAGCAAAAGTTAGAGTAGGCAGGAAGTTCATGCCTATCCCAGGTGTACCCTCTCTATCTTAATTGACCTTTGAAATGGGGGTAGTAGCATTTAAAAGGTTATTGAGGGCTCAGCAGCGTGGCCTGGTGGCTAAGGTCCTCGCCTTGATCCCATATGGCCGCTGGTTCTAATCCCGGCGGCTCCACTTCCTCTCTCTCTCTCCTCCTCTCAGTATATCTGACTTTGTAATGGAAATAAAATAAATCTTTAAAAAAAAAAAAAGGTTATTGAACTCCAAAACCAAGCAGAATTTATGCCTGAGTTCCTCTGAACGTGAGGTTGGGTCTATGGGTAGAGGCAAGAATGAGAGTCTTCCTGGACTAGGTTGTCCATTGACAACGTGGAGATAGCAGGGAAATTGCAGAGTATCAGGACATGCTTAGCAGTGAGATACAGAGGAGTTTCTGGAAACTCGTAGTAGGCTTCTGCCTGAACAGGACTCCTGAGTAAAATCCCATCAGTTACAGGGAAGCAGGCATCCACAATGTGGACTTGTAAAGTGTAAATAAATTTGTACTCTCTCCACATCATCACGTTTGTTATTGTATGATTCTGAGTGATTACTTTTTAAATTAAGGCAGCAATTTTTAAAGAAACAACGTAAACAGAAACAGTAATTTAATAGCTAGACAATCATAATTTTTAATGTTCATTTTGATGGTTTAGTGTATAATGAAATGTAAAAATAGTCCGCTGTAGCTCCACATGCAGACATTAGAATTGTCCTCAAGTGTGAGAAATATGTATTTATCTTTGATCATAATGTGAAGAAAAACACTTTTAAGATTCACTGTTTATAACAAAGAAAGCTAAAATTCCCATTACTTTTGTGTTCTCATGCCTATGGATAAATAAAGTCTTAGTTAAGTGCTTTCTATATTAACTAACAATATCCTTTGTATAAGTAAAGATCATTCTTTGGAAGTACTTGTACTTGGCAGCATACTCAAGATGACAGTATTAATCTGTGTAAAAACAATTTGTTTTCAGGGATTTGAAACATTTATGCAAATAATCGCAGCTAATTCGAATTAGACATTTTATAACACATATCCAACCCAGCCTCTTTTTGGAAACAGCGTATTTAACTAGAGGTTCCAAAAAGTTATTTGTGAAAATCAAATTTGTGATTTAATATAATCAATATACAGTTATACTGCTTCCTCCTGATCATCTGAGTTATTCTTGACCTTACAGTTATGTTAAATTTGTGTGGAGAGAGAAAAAAAGAACATTCTTGTAATTGTTTCCCCATGAACATGAAGTGACTAAAATCTCTCAATTGACTTTCTATTTTGGATATGTAAATTGGTCTTGTAAATAAATAGAAAATATATCATACTTGAAATAAAACACTAAGTGGGCTTCTGTAGACAACTCGATCAGGAAAAGAAGCAATGAGTAATTGCTGTGTTATCTCCCTCTGGCTTTGGTTTCATCATCACAAGTGCATGTTTCAGTTCGGTCAAACCAGCTGCTACCTAGCACTGCCCTAGATCACACCTACAGAGGAGAACGGGGCCCTCAGAAAGCGGAAAGGTACTCTTGGAGCTCTTTGGGAAGCTTGGTGAGGGGGAAACGTTTCAGGTGGACAGTTAATGTCAGTCAGATATGTTAGTGCTTCAGGAATCCTTCAAAGCTGAGTGCATGACCCCAGAGGTAAAAGGGTTTAGGTAATTTTAATTAAATAGAACAGCTAAATTATAAGTGTCTTGATGTGATAAGATATATGGTCACTTGGAAATAATCTTTACTTTTTTCCTCTATTATATAAGGGTTCATATGTTGGTCTGTTTTGTTTTGAGAACTAAAACTGCTTTGTGAGGAAAAATTTTGTCCTATTTGGACAACAAATATTCCTATGATTGTGAATTATTGCCATTATTCTTGAAATGAAGAATACAAATTACGTAGATTTTAGCATGTTTTTAGATCATCGAACAAGAATCTTTATAAAAATTCAACCCCTAATATTTTGTCTCGAGTTTGCATGCAAAGGAATTTGATCTCATCATATACCATTTTTTTATTAATTATTTTGCATTATGTTACAGTTTCATAGGCTCTGGGAATCCCTCCCCCCACGCCCTTCCCCCCTGGTGGCTTCCTCCACCTTGATGCAGTATTACAGTTCAAATTCAATCAAGATTCTTTCCTTGTAAACATATACCAAGTATAAAGTCCAGCTATTTATTGTCCAGATGGGTTGAACAGTCTCTTGGGGAGACCATTTCTGGTCCGTTGTTAGAGCTGGCAGAAATCATATACCATTTTCAAATTAATATATCTCATTGAAGTTTCTAAGATCACCAAAATCACATATTCCATTGTTGTTGGGTAATATGATGCCATGTTAATGTCACTGAGTTATATATTCCTCTAATGTGAAAATATTCACTGAACTATATTACCAAATTGAAGTTTTTAGAATTGTAAAACTTATAAATATCAATGCCTACCCAAATTGTGCAGTAGCTTGATTTGCCTAGACAATCTAAAACTTTAAAGGTGTTTATATTCTTGTTACTCTGTTGAATAATGTATCACCCTAAAACTTAGAAGCAATAGTTAGTTAAAACAGTACTGCAGTCATTTAATTATAACTCAGTGTTTTCATGGGTTAGTAATTCAAGAAAGGTTCTTCACGACAGTTCTGGCTCCAAGACTCTGCTGTGGCTGAGGCTGAAACAGCTGGAAGCCGGGTGGACACTGCTTTCTTGCACTCACGTATCCTCAGGGGTGTGTATGTGCTCTCTCCATGCAGCCTGCTCTGAAATTCCTCATTGCACAGTGGACTTTAGAGGAAGCTGCTTACAGGGTGGCGCGGGAGTTTAAGTATAGGTGTTTCAGGCTACATCCCAGCCATAGTGCCTTTCCTGACTGAGCCTCATAGAGACATTCACTGATGCTTCTGCTGCATTGTATTGGTTAAAAGCATGTTGCAGACTTACCCAGAATCAGAGAAATTAGACTTACAGCTGAGTAATGTTAAAGTTCTAGAAGACCATCTGGAACAAGAGAACTAAGACGTCTTTGCAATATACCTTGCTGATGCTCCGATTAGGAGAGTACCCACTAGCTATAGTTTTAATTTTAAGTAAATAAATATTTAAATAAGTATTTACTGAAGTGATGAAGTAAATAAATAAGATGCTTTGTTTGTGGGCCATCATTTTGATGTAGTGACTATAATCTTGAGAGGTATTTAATACTCCTAACGCATTCCATCAAGGAAACAGTTGAGAATCCCTAAATACCATAATTGAATTTCATCATAAAATAAAAATTTGAACATTATTCAAGTTTAATAAGCATATGAAATTATTGATGATATAGATTTTTCACAATTAATGTATTCTCTTTTTCAAGTAAAATAAATCAATCTTTCCACTGGTTCACTGTCTTAATAGCCACAGTGGTCTGCTTGAGCTGGCCTGAAGCCAGGAGCCAGGAGTTTCTTTTGGATCTTCCACATGGGTGTAGAGTCCCAAGGTTTGGGGCTATCCTCCACTGCTTCCCAGGCCATTAATAGCACACTGAGTCTGAGTAGAGCAGCCAGGACTAGAACAGGATCCTATAAGAATGTGGCACCACAGGTGGGAGGTTAAGTATGCCACCATGCTGGCCCCTACAATAAGTTTCTAAACAATAAAAAGATGTGAGATATTCTATTATTAGTATTATCATTTAAAACAAAATGAGAACTTCAGGATGCTTATTCTTTGCCTAATACTTTTGTTTCTTGGTGTATCATTGGTAGAGAATTGATTCATATAGTTATTGAGATAAATTCAATAAAGACAAAAGAAAATAATGACTGATATCTCTAAGTATAGCTACTTAAAACCAAGAATATAAATGAATATTGACAAACAAATCCATACAAATAAAAAAATCCTGTCTTTCTTAGGATTGATGAGATGCTAGACAAGTGTTTTGAGGTAGTTCATATGCTTGGATCATGTTAGGTAGCCATAGAATTCAGCATGATTGAACAGCAGACAGAATGCAGACACAAAGACATGAATTACTTAACTGCTAGACTGTTGTTTTTACTGAAAGCAAGAGTAGAAAAACAAAATGTAAAAAAAAATCATCAAAAAATAAAACATTTCTTGCCTATTGTGGAGTTAGAACATTTTGTATATATAAACCTCATTTAATATTTTTTCACATTAGTCATGTATCCTCCTTTCCATTATTGACTAGCAGTGAATGACTAAGAACTAAATTATTTTAGAAGGTTTTAGGTGCAGTATATGCATTGAAACCCTTTGTTAATTCAAGGAATCTGCTGTATGTGTGATTTTGCTATCAATGCCGAGTCAGAGAATATCTTGGTCCAGAACCGCCTAAGGTCTTCATGAAAGCACTTTTCTAGAGATCATGTGATTAAAAAGAAATATACAGGTTTATGGTGGTTGACTTGGCACGTGACATCTTAGTCTTAAGCCGGAATGACAAACATCTGGCTTTTAGGAAGTCAAAGGTAGAGTACAGATTTTAGGATTCTCATCAGTGGCACTTTATAGGTCATTCATTGCAGTGGTGGGACATGGCCAGTGTGAGAAGAGCACCACGTGGTCCACAAAAACGAGGTGGGAGGTGTTAAAGTGAACCACATTTTTCTGAAATTGGGATTATTTTTCTTAATTGCTGTGTATATATTTTTTTAATTTGTGACAATGCTAGTAATTTAGATGTGGATGGTTTGGGGCAGTAAATGTAAGTAGGAGATTTAGGGTGGATGAAACTATCACCTTTGACAATGTATTTAGAAAAGCTTGTCTTTCTAAAATAAATAAAATTTAAGATTTGATGGGAATCCAGAGAGGCCATTTAAGTTTTCATCTTCCTAGGGGTGATTTTCCTGAATATTACCCTAACCAGTTATTGGTGATAGCTTTTTTCTCCACAACCTTAATTTTCTTATATATTACACTACTTGTCTAAATCTTCCACTAAGCTATCACTTTTGTTAAAAGGGCATCATTTTATGGTTGAAAATAAAGCAGAGATGGTTTCAAATATCAATTCTGCTTGCTCACTGTGTACCCTTAGCAAACCAAATTGCCTCAATTGTCTTACATTAAAAGTGATGACAGTAATATTCATGAAATTTTCATGAAATTAAGTGAGCTAATTTTACTAAAATAAAAGGTATTGATATATGTACTCAATGAATATTGGCAATAATAATTGTTGCCCTTCACCTACTCCTTTGCTCTTTTTTTTTCTTTTATTGCCTTAGACTCTGTAAATTCATAGCCCAACAGGTTTGTCTGAGTAGATATGACTCACCACAGGGCAGAATAACCTACTTTGCATTTTGCTTACCTTTCTGTATTTGTGCTCTGGCCACTGTATCCATCTAGTTTAAAATCTTTCCTTATGTAACAAATGTTTATAAAAGAATATTATTTATTCTGGAGGCTGTGTGGTGAAAAAAATAAATGTGTCCTAATCTTACTTAGGGCTGGTAAGAGATCTAGAATTATGAAATTTCTTAACACTGTGAAGCCAAACTAAAGACTTAGGAATCAAGCCAAAAATGCATAGCTAAACTTTCTGTTAATTCTTAAGGACTCAGCTATTTCCATCTCTTACCCAGGTAAAAGCACTCTTTTTATAATATTCATTTATTCAGCTGGACAGTCATTACTATTTATTGAGAATCTGTTGTGTCCCCAGCTCTGTGTTATGTGTTGAAGACATGTGGCAAATACAGTGAATGTGGACCCTATTCTTAACAGAGCTTACAGTGAATTATGTAAGATAAATATGAATCAAATAATTACACAATCACGTTTCCAGTGCTATGAAGGATGTAACTGGGGAAAGATGAAAATAAATATCCAGAGGAATGATTATAATTGCTGTAATGGTAAGGAAATAGTTATTGTAGAGAAGTGTTGACTCAGATGAATATTAAATTGATGTGGAAATGAGCCTGCCAAGGGAGAGGAGAGTGTGATGATTGAAAAATTTAATGAAAGCAATTGTGCTGAGAGAGAATGGAAACTATGTTGGAGAGGTAGATATAGTGAAAAAACTAGTGCCATTTCTTCCTACCCATTCATTTTATTTCCCACTCTTGAAAATATAATGGATTATAAAGAGAAAAAGAAGAGTTGATAGTAAATTTTAATGTTTCTTGAAGTCTTAATAGTGCTATGACACATCTGGTGGTTTTATTCAATTGTAAATTCTGATTCTGAAATGAGGCCTGAGTATCTTCCTTTGGTGACAAGCTACCAAGGATACTCTTGCTCAGAGATCTCATTGTGAACAGTGAGGGTCTAGATGAAACTAGTAGTGGTGGTAGTAATGGAGACTGGGGACTAAAATATAATAGAGGAATGAATAGAGGTTAGAGAAATAATTGTGAAAGGCATAGTGATGAATTAAACAAGAGGCATGGTGAAGCGGGCAGTTACCAAGAATTGTTTCTAAGAGTGTGGCTTGTGTAGCTGGTTATGAGTTGTGGTATTCACTGTAGAGACATTGGAATCATGCTCAGGTTACAGTGAAGGATGGTGAGTTCAGTTTTGATGTTTTCAAGTTGAAGTGCTTTTGACACTTTCAAGTGGGGAAGTCACTTGCTAGTTGGATGTATGGATCAAGGGCTTGTAGTGACTAGATAACACGCCACAATCTGCTATTATACTGGGTTGAGAATCTCCTAGGAAGAGACAATAGGATGAGCAAAAAGCCACAGTAAGTAAGCCTTGAAAATCATGGACATTTATTGGGTAGTTAAATAAGTAACTACTGTGTGTGTGTGTGTGTGTATACACACACATATGTATATACATATGTATATATGTATACATGTATACATATACATTACTAGTATAGTAACTAGTATGTGTGTATATATGTATATATGCATATGTATACATATATACATATATACACATAGTAGTTGCTATACTATATATGTATACATATATGTATACATTTGTATATATACACATATACACACACATAGTTACTATACTAGTAAATATAAATATGTGACTACTATATATGTGTGTATATATATGCACACACATTCACACACACATATATATACACATGGTATATCCTCAGAGTGCCTTTGGGCCTTGGCATTTAAGCACTGGATGTTAAAACCAGAAACTTTGCAAACCCTTGCACCTCCATTCTGCCTTCTGCCTGGCTTGATTCCTCCTGGATCTGCTGCCAATGTCTGTTTGCTTCAGTGTGGAATCCCAGAATTACTTGCTTTTTAGCCTTTATAATGAAAAGCATCAATTTTTCTTGTTATAAAACCCATACAAGCTCACTGGATAATTAGTTTAGATAACAAAGAAGCATAATAAACATTGCAGAATTAGCTCAACTCATACAACATAGGGATTGCTTCTATTAATGTTTTCATATATCCTTTCAGAGTTCTTTGCAAAGATTCATTTTTTTTAATTTAGTAGGAATAAATGTATATGTATATGTGTAAAAATATGTAATGGAACTGTTTTTACTATTAAATACTTATACATATTTAATGCATATACTGTTATATGGACTTATTCTGATTTATTATCTGATTCTAATTTGTTACATATGGTTTATATTTATTTGCTACTCCATAGAATAATGTAATAAGCATCCTTATAGGAATGGCCTTAATGAAACAAGTATCTGATTGGATCATAATTTCTTGGTTGAAAATCACCAGTCCAGATGCTAGGATTAAATCCATTTACTCCGCATGAAAGGTCACTCGTGCATGGCTTTCAGCTTGCTTCCTCTCTAGCCTGATTTCTTCATTTTGCTCAGTTCCTGGGACTCTGGTAAGGGTTTTGCTAGAGTGCCCAGTACTGCCTCCGTTCCAGTGCATTATCCACGTGTGTTTAGTTGTTCATCTTCTTAGCTGTACTATGAACTCCTTGGATCTATATACTTCATCTCCTAGAAAGAGTCAGCGTGAGTACTCATGCTTTTCCTCACATGTACACCTAGTTTTCCCCTTTATTTCTCTCTTCCTTTCACCAAAAGTATTTTAATAAATACTCTTTTATTTATTTTTGGTTACATTTATGACCTTGAATGAATTAATTCTGTTTAACAAAACTTGATTGAGGACCTGCTATATGTTATAGGAATAAGTGATTGAAACCTCCTGGACCTGGCATTCTCATAAAACAGTGGTTAAGGTCATTTGTGTACTGTATTAAATAGTGATAAATAAGTATGATGGAGAAAAAATAAAAACCAGAAAGAGGGTTTGGAAGTATATGTTGGAGGTAAGATTCATGTTTTGGGTTAAGTTATTAGGAGGACCTATGTGCCGAGGAAGGGAGCAGGTCATGCAGTTTCTTGTCGAGGAGTATTCTAGTCTGATGAAAAAGCCGTGAAGGGTCCTCAGGCAGATGCACATCAGATAGGCTCAGAGAAGAGCCAGGGATCCTGTACACCTGCTTCAAAGAGAACTACAGAGAAAGAAGACAAGGTGAGAGTGGGGATAGCAAAGCGCAAGGCGGTGGCATTGTTAGAATTTCAACTTTTGCACTTAATGAAAATAGGAGCCAAGTTTACCGTAAGATTTTTTAGATAGAATTTTCCAGAGTACTGTATTGAAAGAGGCTAACGATGCCCATTCAGGTGACAACCACAGTAATTAATGCAAGACATTATAGTTCTTTGGACCAGGATAGTGACAATGAGAGCATCAGAAAATGTTTGGATTATCTCTTTCTTTAGAAAATATTTGCTCAGAGAGAAAGAAGAGAAGCACTGATAATCAAGGTTTTCAATTCATGAAACATAAAGACAACAAAAGTTGCTCAGACATTTTCCATTTTTGCCCCATTGGCCTCTTTTCAAATACACAACCCATCTAACTCTGTTTAATTGAAATTGTCTCAGCATTTACATTTGAATACTTTTGCCTTTTGTTTAAGTGGGTGTTACTATATATTCAGGAATAGTGTTTTTTTAGATATGTGCATTATAGGAGTCCATCTTACTATTTAATAACAATGCACATATAGTACCCAAATCTACATTTAATGTGCCATCAAATGCCTTTGACCATGACACTCTGTCAACAGAATTCCATGGATTTTCAGTTGTTTTGCTTTGTACCTGCATCCCTTTCCAATAAATGAATCCTGATTACTCTAAGTGAATTAACAAATGAAGCAAGCCTGCCTTTCACTTACAGATTTTCTCAGAGACTATATTAATAGCTACAAGTAGAAATAAATTGTCATAATTTGAAATAATCTGATTGTTTTCTGCTGTCATGAAATTATCTCAGTCACATGGAATTTTAAGTTTTCCAATGTGAGAGAAAGAATATTAAGAGATTTACAATGCTAGGCATTTTAAAATAACTTAAATATGATTTGTTTGGAAATATAAAGATAATAATCATCTGAATTCCAGGAGTCCCGTTTTAAAACAATGACAATGTGAAATGTCTCATGAAGCAGCAGCCCCGCCTCAGCACTGGCAGCCACAACCTGTGTCTGCTCCCATGAAAAGCATTTGAATTATCACTGGTAATTGTACCTGGTACTTATTATTTGTAAACTGATGATGCTTTCTGGGAGGCTGCTGAGGAAAGAAACCAGTTTTGCTTGGAGAATTGCCTTTTCCTCTCCATGGCATGCTTGTGTACAGTGTACACAAGGGAATTTGAGATATACCATTTGCTGGTTGTGATAGAATATTGATTTCTGTTTTTAAAGACGATTCTTTGGTTTTGGCTTTAAGTCCTGAGAAATTAGGCAGGATTGTAACCATCAACTGCACAAATTCAGTGACCCTTTTATGAAGTCATTTCAGCAGGAGATTGCTTATATTATGTGTACAGCAGATTGCTGAGGTGGCAAACACTGCGTTCAAATGTCCAGGGTGTCCCACAAAGGGCAGTGACCTGAGATGGCAGAAATCTCAGGTGCAGCTGTCAAAGGCTGGATCTCTCAGAGAGAAATAGGCATACCTTGCCATTCATCTCTCTATAGTCTTAAAAAACAGGAAATACGGGAAAATGAAAACAATTTATATATAGAAAATGATACTGACATTTACTCCAGGTGACCAAGAGTGTGACCTGGTATTTCTGATGAACTTGGATAATATCAGGGTGACCTCAGGTGTGTTATTTATATCTCTGTTTCTCTGTTTACATAGTAAATTAAACAAAGGTAATGTTTACTTCCTTCTCAGGATTATTGTAAGAATTAAATGAACAGTTTACTGTAGAACTATTAGGATATTGTCAATTCTGTATAGTCCTAAGATATTTTCTAAGAATAAAACTACTGAGTTTACATGCAAGTTGCATATTAAGAAGGGGCTGCATTAAAGTGAAATAAAAAGGTAATTCCAGGGGAGTCTGTTCTTGAGTCTTTTATTTTTATTAATGATCTATTAATATTCCTACAATATTCTACATGGGAAAGATATCTAGATTCCAAGTAGATTTTCCATGTACATTAGCTTAAGTCTTCTCACAATATCAATAATGCATAAAAAAGTTAGGGTCATTGTAATAGCAAGCATTTCTAATTTGTTTTATAAAACAAGGTAAGCATAATGCCGAATTGGAAAACACCAGTGAACTTTATTATTATAAGGGTATTTGTGGGTCCAACATGATAGCCTAGTGGCTAAAGTCCTTGCTTTGCATGTGCCAGAATCTCATATGGGCGCCGATTTGTTTCCCAGTTACCCCACTTTCCATCCAGCTCCCTGCTTGTGGCCTGGGAAATCAGAAGAGGGTGGCCCAAAGCTTGGGACCCTGCACCTGCGTGGGAGACCTGGAAGAAGCTCCTGGTTCCTGGTTTCAGATTGGCTCAGCTCTGTCTGTTGCAGCCACTTGGGAAGTGTATCAGAACGCAGAAGATCTGTCTGTCCTCTTTGCAAGTCTGACTTTCCAATAAAAAATAAATAAATCTTTTTTTTAAAGGGCATTGTGATCACAGAAAACTGGGTCTTATTGTCTTTGTTTTCCCACTCCCACAACTCCTCACATTAATTCATTCAGTGCCCCACAAAGTCTGCTCTTATTTTTCTTTGCTGTCATAGTAAAACTCCATCCATCATTTCTAGGGTCTCTGGGTTTTATTAGCACACATGTATTATCTGAAGATCAAAAAATGACGTTGGAAGAGAGCAGAATTTGCATGAAGGCTGTGAGTTTGTGATACATGGCATATTAATCTACTAGTCTGGATTTCAGAGTACAAAGGATAAAGGGAGAATGAAGAGGGTCCACTGAGGCATCAGAACATTTTTTGGCTGAAAGAGTTCTATAGCAATTGAATGTGGATTGATGAGAACAAATGTGGCCTGTGGGCATGTGGTCAGCAGAGATCTGTCCATAGCTCAAGGTCATGTCTTGTAATCATGGTGGGCTGCTTAAATTGATAAGTGAGCTCAGAGAAGGGTGGTTGTAGACAGAGGGATATCTGCTTATTTCCGTGCAGCTCAGGTTGTATGGGTGGGTGCTTTATTAGTGTTTCTTTGCCTAACACATTAGGCAAATTTACTTTTTTCCCCCGAAATACCAGAAGTTCTTACTTTCTCATTTATTTCCTAATTTACTGCTAATTATTGAATTTTCCTTTTCAAATACCATTTTGTGTACTCAACTCTTCGTAACTACCGGCCACCAACCTGGCAATAGAGAGCATAGGATATGGATGTGTGGATGAACTTACAAATTTACAGGCATTTTTGGAAAGTTATGTAAGAAAATCTCTCTATTCAAATCATGTGAATATACAAATGGAAACATGCTATTTTATATCTATGATCTCTGTATGTATTCTGAATCTTTCATTAAAGGTAGGAATTATTCAATCATATGCAAAATTATTACTCTTTAATATTTATGTTTCCACTAATATATAAAAGTAATCATACAGCCAAAATCCAAAATACATAACCATTCTGTACCATAAACAGATATACTTACATTTCACTAATATCAGCAACTTTAAAAAAATGATAGTGATCGATTGTGTATAGTATAGAAAGCATTTATTGGAAGTCTTTAATTGAGGACTTATGTTTAACAGTATAATTTTGTTTATGAATATTCATTCATTAGATTTATTTTCCCTCTATAAGGAGAATGTCTGTTATTGTATAACAGATTCTGATTTTGAATTAGGGAAGCTTAATGGTGGCGATGGCTGCATGACAGTACTATGGTGCCTAATACAATTGCACTGTACACTTAAAAATGACTAAAATGAGAGTATGTGTTGTGCAGCAAGCTGAATTGCCACTTGGGACACCCATATTTGAAGTACTAGTGTGAATCCCAACTACTTTGTTTCTATTCCAGCTTCCTGCAAGTGCACCTGCAAGACAGTATAGAATGGCCCAATCGTTTGGGTCCCTGACACCCATGTAGGAGACCTGGATAGATTATCTGGCTCTGTAATTGCTCTGACCTAGCCCTCGCTATTGGGGGCACTTAAGAAGTGGAACAATGAATGGAAGATACAACCCTGTTTTTTTCCATCTGTCTCCGTTATTCTGCATTTCAACTGAATGAATACATAAACCTTTAAAAAATGATTAAGGGGCAAGTATGGTGTCATAGCAGGTTGAACTGCTCCTGATGATACTGGCATTCCATATGGACACTGGTTCAATCCTGGCAGTTCCACCTCTGACCAAGCTCCCTGCTAATGGTCTGGGAAAAGCAACAGAGGATGGCCCAAGTGTTTGAGCCCCTAGCACCCATATGGGAGACCCAGATGAAGATCCTGCCTTTGGCTTGGTTCAGTGCTGGATGTTATTTTCATTTGGGAAATAAGAGAATGAAAGATCTCTGTTTCTCCCTCTCTGTAATTCTGACTATCAAATAAATGATTAAGTCTTTAAAATGGAAGATTTGATGCTATGCATATTTTAGCACAGTAAAAAAATTTTAAACTGCCTCCTCCAAGCATAAAGTGCTTTCCAGCATATTAATTACATTATTCAATAACATTATTTTCCTTCGTATAACTAAATCCAATATGAATATGCAAGTAAAAATGTATGAGCCTAAAATGGTACTCAAACTTAAGTGAAAATATGAATATTTCAATGAAGTGGTGCTAGGATTGAGAAGAAAAACACTAAAGCATTACCCAGCAGAGATCAAAGGATGATCTCTTGATTTTATTCTTATCTTGATGACCTTGTATAATGTAATAGTTTCTAGCTTGCCTGAAAAGTTTAGCGATGACTTTTTATTGACTTTAGTCAAAGAAAGAGATTGTTCAATAAAGATCATAAACATTAAACTTGTGGCATTTGGAAGTTGTATTAGATTGGCTTTCAGGTATTATGTGCAGAATAAAGTGCTTTTATTATGATCGCTCCTCTTTTCAACTCTCTATATTTCTAGTTTAATGGCATAATAATAGCATGACTGGGATTTACCAGTCAAGTTATAAATATGTAACATTCAATTCTAGGTAATATATTGCACAAATCTTTTATGAAGAAGTAGTTGCCCTTGATGTAAGAATGGATATTTGATTTAAATAAATGATTTGGGAATTTATGTCTTACTCTGAGTTATCCTGTCCTTTCAGATGCTGAAATGCTTTTGTGAGATGTTAGACTTGGATAAATAATAATGCCTTCTAGAATATTCATTATATACAATGATTATTTAAAAACTCAATGTAAAACCATTATGACAGCAATGCTTTAATTTTTACCATACCCAATACCTTAGCAGTGCTTAATTGAAGGAAAGTTGTGTATTCTAATAACAGACTGTTTCTCTCTTAAAGGATTCATACAAAGTTATCTTTACATACATAGTTATCTGGTAGGCAGGTTCTCTTTAATGATTTTGGTTTGTGCAGAATTCAGCTGTATAATTTATACATTTACAGATATTTTTCAGCGTATTCAAAAAAGGAACAGAACACATAAATTTTCAGAATAGGACTGTGTTTAAACCATAGCACAGGTAGGAATCTGTTCTTTGACTATATTTTTATTTTGAAAAAACAACATTTATGAACTTGTGGGATACTATGTGTGTTGTAGCATGTACACATTATGTATTGTCCAATTAGCCTAAGTATATTTATTCTTTCAACTGTTTAGGCTACCGCGCTGGGTCCTTCTGTTTAATGCTTGTTTGTACTAAAACCCACCAAAAAGTTTATCTCCTAGTCTTAAATGGAAACGAAGTTAGCATTATCTTTCTTTTTCTTACGGTCATTGGAACCCAACAACTTCCTACTCCTATCTAGCTGTCAGGGAGGGTCTGGCAGGGCCCTTGTCGTCTGGCCTGGGTCCTTGTAGGTCCTGTGGTGGGTGCCAGGTCCATGAGCCCTGGGAGTGTGGGGTCCAGTAGTGCCTAGGTCGCCTGGCCTGGGCTTTTGGGCTGACCTGCGAAAACTTTCTCCTCAGCGGGACAGAGCAGTTGGGTGGCTGGCCCAGATCTGCAGAGAGGATATGGCAGCCTATTGAGCCCTACAGAAGACATTTGTTAACAAAGAGAGGAATTAAAACAGAAATTGGACAACTACCCCAGCCCAATGATGACAGCAAATATCTGAGTAAATGGAGACTCTGAGGTACTATGTCAGCCAATGAACATTGAAAATGTTCCCTCATCCTTGGATTGGTGAGATTGACAACATTTCAGAACTATCAAAACCACCTGGGCAAAACCCTTGGAGTGTGCACCACATCAGGACTCTGGGTCAATATTGGGTAGCCATTCCTTATCCCCCAGATGCTGGGGTGGGTGTGAAGCTGGGTGTGGTTTCTCCTCTTGACTGCCCCCTCCCCCCACATACAGGAAAAAGAGATAGAAACCTGGAAATAATGAACATACCCACTTTTCCCTAACCCTTGATCCTTCCCACACTGATTAACTGTAAGCATCATTTTTTTTTTTAAATAAAAATGCTTGTACATTTCCTTTCTGTATTTCTTCACAGGCTTGTTTGTTTTCTGTCATTGAGTTTCTGAAGCTCTTTGTAAATCCGGGGTATTAGTGTCCTACATATTGTATAATGTAAAATCTTCTCCAATTCTGTTGATTGCATCTTCACTTTGTTGATTGTTTCCTTTGCTGTACAGAAGATTGTTAGCTTGATGTATCCCATTTGTTTATTTTAGCTTTAACTGCCTGTGCTTTTGGTGACTGTCATTGTACTGCTCTAAAAATATTTATATTTCTCCAATGATTTACTAATGAACATTTTTTCATATACATGTTGCCTATTTGTATGTTTTCCTTTTCGATATGTATGTTTTGATTTTTCCATTTTTAACTTAATTTTTTTGCTATTGAGTTTGAGTTCTTTATGTATCTTGGATAATAACGCCTTAACAAATATTTATCTTCTTATCATTTTCTCCTAATCCATATATTGTCTCTTTACACTGCTGATTGCTTTCATTATGGTACAAGAGCTCTTCCTTTTGGTGAAATCTCATTTATCTATTTTTCCTTTCATTTTTCCAGAAAATCATTGACCATTCCAGTTTCCTAAAGTGTTTTTATTATGTTTTATTCTAATAGGCTCAAAGTCTATGATTCTCACATTGAGGTGTTCAGCTCATTTGGAGCTGAATTTTTTTAAGTGATGAGAGATAGAGGTTTCATTTCATTTTCCTAAATGTAAATATCCAGTTTTTCCAGAATCATTTATTTTAAATACTGTCCTTTTTAAATGCATGTTTTTAGTACTTTTGTCAAGAATCATTTGGCTATAGATGTTTTGATTTACTTCAAAGATCTCTGTTTTGTTCCACTGTTCTTTGGATCTGCTTTTAATGCCAGTACTCTGGTGCTTAATTGCTGTAACTTTGTAATGTTTTTTAACATCAGCTGGTGTAAAACTTATAAGGCCTGCTCTGAAAAGGAAAAGACAAACAAACGAACAAACAAAAAACAGGAATATAGCATGTGATTAATTATCTGGGAGCTCTGAGGGAAGGAGAGAAAGGGTATAGGGGTGTGGTGAGGTGAGGACATACTCAGTGCAATCTTCAGATATATTTGAACAGACCTGATTGAGCACTTTGAACATTTTTATGCAAAACAGGCTACTCCAATATCAGTTCCCTGATTGGTTCATGTAGTGTGCCTCATTAACATACAGGTTGGCCAATCACAGCGCACATCTTTTTTTGGAAACATTTTAACGTCCATGCAAGGCAATCTTGAGAGGCAGCTTGGGGCAAGCAGCTTCCTGGGGAAACCCTTCTAGCTGCTGGAAAGCTTCACTCGTTATTTCTTTGTCAGTGTGCCTCATTCTTCACAGTGAAGAGACAGAAAACCTAACCTGAAGAGGACTAACTCAAGAGGCAGCAGCATTGCTTGACAGAGCCAGCAGGGACGAGAAACTGTTAACCAGGAGGTGGCAACAACTGAGGAACTTGGCAGCAAAGAGAAGCTATCCTGGTGGAAGAGAGAGCTCTGTGGAGCTTTAATATAAAGAACTGTTACAGGAGTGCTGTACTGATCCCAGCAGATCCAACAAGAATAATTTGCCCCATCTCTCTGGGACAAGACGCAGACCTGAGCTACGACAGCTGCAGATTCCTCCTCCCACTACTTCTGTAACATTGACTGCAGAACTCCCACAACATATCTGGGTCACCTCCAGGATTGCTGGAGGGGTAAGCAAAAGGTTATGACATGGTTACTAATCCCTGCCTTCTCAGTGGCTGTTATTCAGGCCTGCTGGTAAGCTAGGTCTATAGTAGCTTCTTAGAAAAGGCAGAGAGAGATACTTCATGTGTAAGAGTCAACACTTGCAAGCTTCTCTGGCAACTCCTCTGTTGGAGTCCTTCTCCTGACTGCTGTGGCAAGAGGTTTCTTTCAGTGAACTTTGCTTTACTTACTGTCTGTCTCCATGTGGAAATTATAGTTAGGCAATGGGGCAAGAACTCAGATCTCCCTAAGCTCGCTCATTGAGCTTTAACAATACCCCCTGCTTTGTTCTTTTTGTTGAAGAGTGCCTTGGCTATTCCTTCCTTCTTTCCTTCCTTCCTCCCTCCTTTTCTCCTTTCTTCCCTTTCTCTCTTCTTCCCTCTTTTTCTCCCTCCCTTCCTTCCGTCCTCTCTTTCTCTGTTTTTCAGTTCCATACATACCTTAGTAGTATATTTCTCACTTGTGAAAAATGTCATTTGCATTTCAATAGGAATTGCATTGAACCTGTAATCACTTTGGGTGGTATGCATATTATAACTATACAAATTCTTCAAATGCATGTACATAAGATGTCTTTCAATTTCTTTGTGTTCTCTTCAGTTTCTTTCCATGCTGATTTATAGTTTCCATTGCAAATATCTTTTAAATCTTTGTTTAAATGTATTTTCATTTGCTTTACTGTTATGTACCTACTGTTATCAGGATTTCTTTTTGAATTTTTTAGATGATTCACTATTGTGTATAACAACACTATCAGTTTGTTTTGTAAATCAATTTTGTATCTTGCCACTGTTGAATTTATTTATTAGTTCTGACTGCTTTTTGGTGGAGTCATTGGGCTTTTCTTGATGTAAAATCAGTTTATCCACAAACAGTGACAGATATTCTTCTTTTTCCAATTTGAATGCCCTTTATTTCTTGCCTACTTGCTCCACCAAAGGACTTCCAGTACTTTGTTGAATGAAAGTGGTGAAAGTGAGCATCTTTGATTAGTTCCAGATGTCAAAGAGGAAGCCTTCAGCTTTTCTCCATTCAATATGATGCTCTGTTTGGCCTCAATTATGTACATTATGATACATTCCATTTTTACAGTTTGGTTCATGTTTTTGATATGTTGACATGTTGTATATTAATAAGAGCCTTTTCTTCACCTATGGAGATGATCATAGGATTTTTATCCTTCATTTCTATTGATGTAGTATATTATACTTACTGCTTGGCATATGTTGAATCATCTTGAATTTCACTTAGTCGTGGTGAATTGTGTCTCTATTGTCTTGTTGAATTTAATTTGCTAGGGTTTTGTTAAAGAGTTTTGCAACCCATGAAGGTTATTGGCCTGTAGTTTTCCTCTTTGGTTTTCCTGGTCTGCTTTTGATAAAAAGGTAATCCTGGTGTCATAGAAAGAATTTGGAAAAATTGACCCAACCTACTCTAATATTTTTAAAAAATAATGTAAGATGGGGCCTGGCATGGTGGTACAGCTGACTGATACTTTGCCTTATGGTGCTAGCATCCCATATGGGTGCTAATTTCTGTCCTAGCTGTTCTGCTTCTAATTGACCTCCCTTCTTATGGCCTGGGAAGGTAGCGGAGGATGGACCATTTGTTTGGGCCCCTTTCCCAAATGGGAGACCTGGAAGAGGCTACTGGCTCCAGGCTTTGAATAGACCCACCTGCAGCCATGTTGCCCTTTTGGGGAGTGAACCAAATGGGCGAACTAATTCACTATCTGTCCTTCTCTCTCTCTCTAAATCTGCCTTAAAATAAAATAAATAGATCTTTAACATAATTTAATAAAGATTTATATTGGTTATTCTTCAAATTTTTGTTGGAATTCAGCAGTGACATCATCTAGTTCTACTCTATCTTTGATTTCTTTTAAATTGCCGGTTAAGTTTCACCACTGTTTATTGGTCTGTTTGGGTCTACTTTTTCTTCAAGTTTTAATTTATAAAATATACATGTGTCCAAAAATTTGTCCCTTTCTTCTGGGTTATTGGATTTGCTGTCATGTAGTTGTTCATGGTAATTGTAATGTAATAATCCTTTCTGATTCTGTGGTGTTGGTAATAGTGTCTCCATTTTTATCTCTGATTCTAATTCCATGTCTTTCGTAACATTTTTCTTGATTAGTGTAGCTACTAGTTTATTAATGTTTTAATTTTGCTTAATTTTTAAAGATTTGGTTTGTCTTTGAAAGGCAAAGTTATAAGAAAGAGGGACCAGTAGAAACATAGGGATCTTTTACCTGCTGTTCCTACCCCCCCAAATAGAGAATGGTCAGTGCTGGGCCAGGAAAATCCAGATTAGAACTTTATCCAGATTTCCCACATGATTAGATGGAGCTCAAGCATCTTGCCTCGGTTTTCTAGGTGCATTAGCAGTGAATAGAATGGGAAGTGGAGCAGCCTGGAATTGAACAGGCACCTGTATGGGATGTCAACATCACATTGCAGTACACCAATGATCCTGATTTTATCTTTCAAAAAACTAGTTCTACATTTCATTTATTTTTTTATAGTCTCTATATCCTTTGTTTGTGCTGAGTTTTATTATTTCCTCCCATCTTATTTGCTTCTAATCTCATGGCTTGAGGTATAGTGATTAAGTTGTTTGTCATTTCTGGCTTTGTTTTTTGACAAAAGCATTGATTGCTGTAGAGTTTACTTTCAGGATGCTTTTTGTTATATCCCATAGGTTTTGATATGTTGTGTTTCCATTTTCATTGGGTTTAAGAAAATTCTGAATTTCTTCCTTGATTCATTGAATTTTTGGTAGTAAGTTGTATAATTTCCATGTATTGGTATATTTTACAATATTTTTATTATTCATTTCTACTTTATTGCTTTGTTGTCAGAAAACATACTCAATATAATTTCTATACTTGTATTTTGTGACCTGTCATATGATCTGTCAGAAAAAATGTTCCATGTGTTGGTGAGAGGAATATGTATTCTGAAGCTATTGGATGGAAAGTTTTCTACAAGTTTGTTAGGTAAAATTGATATAGGTTGATATTATACTCTGCCATTTCTTTGTTGACATTCTGCCTAGGTGATCTGTCCATTGGTGAAAGTAAATGCCCCCAGTATTATTGTGTTGATTCCTGTCATGGTAGTTCTACTAATATTTATGTTATGTATTTGGGTGCATATATATTAAAATGTTAATTCTTTATCAGTTGAATACTTAATTTTATCATTATTATAACCACTTCCATGGACTCTTGTGTTGTTTTCTCTCTAAAATTTATTTCATTTAGTAGAGTTAATTTGAATGAAGCTTATTGTTCGACAGATCAGTCTACTTTCTTGGATATGAAATAAGTTTTTGGTAAGCAGCATGTGTTTGAGTCCTGTTTCTCAGCCATCTTGTCATCCTGTATCTTTTAATTGGAGAATTTAGTGCATTGACATTTATACATAATCATCATTGACATAGTGCAATGATTATTAAAAGAATTTACTACCAGTGCTTGACACTTGTTTTGTATTTTTGTTGTAGTATCTTTCTTTCTTTATTCCTAAGTTACAGTTTTCATCTGCAGTTATGTCATTTTTTCTCGAGTGGTTAACTTTAATTCTTTGCTTACTGTTTTTGCTAAGTCTTTATATGAGTTTGCATTGTGGTTATTGTGAGGCTTTCCAAACATTTCTTTCGGCTACAAACATTATCTTGAAATGGTGTCAGCGTAATATTGATTATAGAATAGGAAGAGGGACAGCAATAAGAGATAAAAAACCTTAATGAAGAACTTTACATTTGTCTTCCATTCCTTCACACATTTTGTATTTTTGCTTAATAACCTTTTCCATTTGCCTGTCTCTTAGCGTTTCAGTATAATACAGCTTTTTAGTCTTCAGAGTAAAATTACAAATAATTTACATATTATACTGTGGTATTGAAGCATAGTTAATTTGTTTTTGTAGTTATTCTTACTGGGGAGTTGTTTACTTGTTTTTGAAGATTTATTTTAAAGACAGTATTCGAGAGGGAGAGTCAAAGGGCATTAGAGGGAGGGAGTGAGAACAGGATAAAGAAAAGGAAGGAGGGAGGTGAGAGATGGAGGAAGGGGGGAAGGTGGGAGAACGTGACAGAGAGAAGGAAGGAAGGGGGAGAGAGAGAAAAGAGAGGGAGGAAGAAACTGGTTCACTCCACACACGGCTGCTTTAGCCAGGGCTGGGCCATACTGAAGCCAGGAGCAAGTAGCTTCCTCCATGTCTCTCAAGTGGGTGCAGGAGCCCAAGGACCTGGGCCATCTTCTGCTTTGTTCCCAGGCACATTATTAGGGAGCTGGATTGGATGATACAGCCAGAACTGAACTAGAGTCCATGTAAAGTGTCAGATTCACAGGTTGGGTCTTGACCCTCTGTGCCACAACACTAGCCCCTAAGTTTTTTTTTTTTCTGATATTCTATTCACACTTGTGAGAGTCTCTATCTATCAGTGATCATATAGTAATCTTTTTCTTCAGCACTAAAATACCCATCCTGCTCCCTCCTGTCTGTAAGTTTCCTGTTGCGAAATCTGCAGGCAGGCAGATGGACACCCCTTTTCTCTCAGAGCTTTGCGAATCCTCTCCATGTGTAAGCTTGGAGAGCTTTGTTGTAATAACTCTTGAGATAGACTTGGATGAATTGAATATGACCAGTGACTTTTGACTTCAAGTACCTGTTTAATTCTGGTTTTTGGTTGGGCAAGTTTTCGGTCATCATCTCTTTCTATTTTCTTTCTACTCCTTTGGCATTCTCAAGTTTCTCTGGAATTCTAAGTAATTTGATTATTTGCTTATTTCATGCCATCTCATGTTTCCTATAAGCTTTCATCAATTCATTTGATTATTTTTTCTCTCCTCCAACTGTGTATTTTCAAATAATCTCTCTTGAACTCACTGATTCTTCTGTTCAATCTATTCTACTACTCATGTTTTCTGTTGTGTTTTTAGTCTCAATTAGTGTGTTTTAAGCTTAAGGGATTCTGCTTGTTTTTATTTAATTACTCCCTTGTCTTCATGAAATGTGTTAAAAGATTGACTTGCTTCTCCATGTTCTGTTGGATTTTGGGACATCTCCTCCAGCCTAACCTCCCTGTATGGACCTTCCCATAGAGTTGGAGTTTTCTCTTTCTGTCAGTGTTTACCAAATGGGTGGCGGAGGCTGCCTGCCTAAGGAGACTGCCAATTCTGTTCAGGAGTAATGGTCCAAGGGACAGGGGCCTATGGGCTCACCCACTGTGATACAATCTATTATTATTATTATTTTATTATTTATTATTTTTTTTTTTTTGCAGTGAGCCTGATCTTGAGGTTCAACTCATTCTCCCTCTGTGATGTAGACAGTCCCTCTCCTCGGTTCTTCCTAGAGCTTGGGGTGGTGAATGGAGACCTCTTTCCTTTTTGATTTCTTCAATGCTGTTTTCTTGATAAAAAGAAAAGGATCTGTGATCTCTCAGCTGGCTTCCACAGCCCTTGAGAACGTCTGGTGAGTCTATGGCTGTCCCTGTTGGCATGTATGTGGTAAGGGAGGCAGTAATATATTTAACAAAACTTCTCCCTCAGCTACTATTGTGGCTCCACCCAGGAATCTATGTTCTAGCCTCCATCTAGATGGCAAGGAAACCAAAAGACTTCATTTGCAGTCATAGTTAGAAGGGCATGTGTAGTGAAGTATGTATTGGGTTTGTGTGCCAACAATAATGTATATGTTCATTTTAATTTAAAAAATCAAGTCTGGCTTCAAGATAGTAAGAAATTTAATTATGGGTACGTAGGGATTCCTCAAGTCCTAGAGTCTCTTGAAAGTGCTGTTTTTGTAGTGAGAGGAACTGTGTGTGTGTGTGTGTGTGTGTGTGTGTGTGTAGAGCAAAATGTTGTTCTGCCTGATCCTTACCCTTCTGTCCACATTTATGCCAAAAATGAGCATTTTGTTTGACTACCGTTGTGCACCTTTGTTTCTTCAGAGGACTGGGTTAAGAACTCTGCATGGTCTTAGTGCTGAGGTTATTATAATTTAAAACAGGAGTCATATTAAACTTCCAATCTTAGTCTGCAAAATTGAGTATCTTGATTTCAAGTGGGATACTCAGTCCTCTGAATGCCTGGGTTCCATATCTGTGGATTCAAACAATTGCAGGTTGGATATGCCCCTCCTCAAAACTTTACATATGCATTGAGTATGTGCAGATTTCCTCTTGTTATTATCCCCAAAACACAACATACCAGATACTTACATAGCATGCACACAATGTTGTACTTTATGAGTGATCTAGTGATGATTTAGGGAACACATGGAGGACTTGACTAAACTTGAGGTTTTGATATCCTTGAAGATTTCTAAAGTCAATCCCTCTTGGGTACTAAGTGATGACTGTACATACATAATACTTATGCTAAAATAAAAACAGATTTTTTCCAACAATTTTTTAATAAAAAAAATTCTTGGAAATTTTATTGTGCTGAGCTCCTTTGGGGGAGCCCTGGCTTTGCAGATGTGTTAGCATCTGCTTGTCAGTAAATGTTAGTCTCAAGTCCTGTTGACCCACAGCCTGTTAAGAAGCAGTTTAGGGGCATGTTTCCCACTCACCTCCTTTTGACTTGTGCTTACAAAACAGCACCAGCCTAATTGTAGACAGAATTGGTCACACTCTGACCAGTTCTTCCCCTCAACAGTGAATTGGGTCAGATGTGTGGGTAAGAATGGAAGTGAGTCAAAATGTTTCAACATTTGCCCAATAGAATTTCAGTTTGTACCTACTGAGTTGGCATGTATTTTTCCTTCTTAAGTAATTTAGTGAGTTATAATATACATACAATATTTGCTATTTTTTTGCACCTTCACAGATATATGTGACCATTACTATAAGTTTAGGGCATTTTTATGACAAGCAAGCAAAAAACCTCCTTGTACTCTTTAGCTACCGCTTTATGTTTGCCCTCCACGTAACATTTCCAACACTAAGGGATCACAACCTAATTTGTGTATCTAAGGATTTCCCTATTCTGGACTTCCAAATGAATGCAGTAATATATTTTGTAATAATAATAGTCTTTGACGACTGACCTCTTTCACGTAATGTAACTATTTCAAGGTTCATATGCTGTAACTGCATTAGAAAACTTCTGTTTTATGGCTGAATAAGATTCCATTGTATGGGTATATCATGTTTTATTCATTAATTTGGCTATTACTTGTTCCCACATCTTTGCTGATAATGAGTCATGTTGTAGCAGGCATTCACATACAGGTTTTCTTATAAGCCTGTATTTTAGTTTTCCTTGGGTCTATACCTAGAATAGGAGTAGAATTGTGGTGTCATATGATAACTCTGTGACTAATTGTTCAAGGAATTATCAGGTTGTTTTCTAAAGTTGTGTTTTGATTTACACTCATAGTTTTTGAAGGAACTGATTCTCCATGTATTCATTAGCACTTGATCCTGGCTGTCCCAATACAGGTGAAATGATTTTGAGTTGTGTTTCCCTGATGACATGACATAGGCATTTTCTTGGGGCTTGCCTCATTAGCCTTTTTTTTTTTCTGTTTCTTTTTGGAGAAACATCACTAGAATCCTTCATCAATTTTTAATTTGATCATTTTGTCTGTTACGGTATAAAAATATAATAAAATATGTATATATTTCCTTATAGATAACATAATTTTCAGTATATTCTCCTGTTCTGTGGATTTTTATCACTTGTTTGGTGATACCCTTTAGCACATGAATGTTAAGATATTGATAAAGTCTACTTTTTGTTGCTCATTCAATTGATATCATATCTAAAAATCTTTTACTAAATCCCAAATCTTCTGATTTTGAGATTCTTTGTTCTGCTTCCTTTGTTCTATTTTGGAGACTCTCCACTGTATTCTTCATTTCTGATCCATCAGCTTTCATTGAATTAATTTCCAGTGTGACATATTCCTTGAATTCTTAGAATGCCCGTTTTATGTGCTTCTTGTTGTTTATAATAAGTTTTATAACAAGTGTTTTGAATTCTGTATCCCCCATTTTCTTGATGTCTTCTTCAGTTAACTCTGAGGTTGCAAAAGCTTTGGCTCTTTTGCAGGAGAGTCTTCAGTAATACTCATTGTGGCTCTGTCTCTTTTGCTGTTGGTCATTGTACTTCTGATTAGCAGATTCTTCACCTTGGCGCAGGTTTATAAGCTCTGTGACCCATAGGTCTACAGCTCGATTTTACTTATTGCAGTTGGCACACACACTGCTCTTTGCAGTCACTTGTGCCACTCCCTCCATTGAGTTCCAGGTCTGGGTTCTCATGTTAGATTTCTCCCATAATCTCCATAGCCCCAACTCCTGTCTCACCACACTCCACCTCCTGTGACACCATACGGAGGCTGCATCATTTTCTGTACAACCTTTTCCCCCTTCCGGTTTGAGCAGGTCCCAGGATTAGGGAGATACCAGGTGTCCTATACAGCTAAGTTTTTGTTGGTACTGTTCTTGCCAGAACCTGTTGGCCATTAGGTCTGAGGGCCACATGGACCTATTTTTGACCTTTTTGCTGGTGGAGTTCTGGCTGCCAGTGGAGTTTAGATAGTGGCTCACTGAATGCTGCTGGGGTATCAGTCACTGCAACACCACACCATTATGTCTGCTGCTTTCCTATGTCTGTCCTCAGAGTCTGTCCATGGAAAGCCAGACAGCAAGCAGGTAGTGGGGAGGCCAAGAGTCAAGAGTGGTAGAGCCAGGTCTGGGTTCTTAAGTTAGACTTCCACCATGGTCTATGAAGCCCCAGCTCATGGCTTACCACTCTCCACCTCTTGTGATACCATGCTGATCATGCACGGTTGTCTGTGCAACCTTTCTCTCACTTCCGGTTGGAGCTGATCCCAGGGTTAGGGAGACCCTAGGAGTCCTATATAGATAGGTTGTTAGTGATATTGATCTTGCTGAAACCTGTAGGTCATTAGGTCTGAGGGCCACACAGACTTATTTTGACCCAGTACAATGCTAATGTCAGTTATTTTCCATGTGGGACTAGTGCAATGCACTGAACTCAGTGAATTCACTCCCAGCTCAGCACATGCACAGCTCACTGCTGTCTCTGCAGTCTTAAACGTTTGCCACACCGTACAAATTGATGCCTGATGTGCCATTACTAGAGGTCTTGAACTGCTGACCATCAGGTCTAAAGGCTTCCTGGACCTATCTTGGGTGGAACCTGTAGGATGCCAGGTTCACTGAGCCAGAAAGCAGCTCACTCCGAGCTTGATGCATGCACAGTTCTATCCCATAGCCTTTGCGTGTTTAAACAAAATGGCACCCGATTCAGCTCTAGGGGCCTGACTGGGCTGTGAAATCCACCATGTTCTTGCACTGCACATCTTGGACCTGCTACTCGGTCTCTGCTTCTGGTCAAATCAAACAGACCAGCAGGATGGCCAATTCTTTGTCTGGGTTCACTTGCTGAGCTCCCAGTGAACATCCTTTCCCACCTTGTTGCTGATGAATTCCAGCTCCCGCTGCAGTTCAGTTCACTGCTTGCTGAATGCTGGTGAGGTATCCCAATGCTTTCCTATGTCTGTCAGTCTCCTGGTGCCTCTCTGCTGTTGTTCTGTCCTCTCCTGTTTCCTGGAATGTGTCCTCTCTGCTTCACACTAGCTAATGTTTATCCATCTGTCTAAATGTGTCCTTACGCTCAGTGTGAAAAATTTTACAAAATTATGGTGTTATCCAAAGTGCTTGAAATCTGCATGCAACCAGTTTCCTCAGCATTGATTTAGATGTACAGCTAGATTTCTCTGATCAACTCCACCTGCACCCAGCTTGCTAGCAGGAAGGCTGGAGCATGAGAGAGGTACCAGCCACCAGCACCCCTGTTGTGGCTCCCCTTGGTGGAAAAATGAGATCTGAAGTGCTGAGGTTCAGTTTTTCTCAGAAATATATTCTAAATCACATCAACTTGTGCTTCATACCATGCTTTCAATCCTAAAATCATTAATCTTTTAAAGTCCTAGAAATTACTTGTGAAGAGTCTAATAAACAAGCAATATAAAACGATCACTTACTAACAGGACTTAGAAACTCACTTTCAAAATGTTATTTTACCCTTGCACCAGATTTTTCCAGATCTCATGTTTTTTTGAGACATGTGTTCGATGTATCCTATGAAAAATAAAAGTCCAGATAGTCACGGGAAAACAATTATGGGCAAGTATCTAAATGTCAGGTCTGCTCTTTAGCATGTGAAGCATTTTTCATGCACAATCTTTACCATGACTACATCTCCATTCACTCACACAATAAATATTTACTGAAGGCCTACACCAGTCTCCACTTCTGTTTATGCTGTGGTATACAAAGCCCACGAAAGCTCACACCCTGATGAAGCTTATGTTCTAAGTGTGTGGTTAACAGTTGCACAAGCTGTGCCCTTTCCTTGTCTTTGCTGTCAATGTTTACTAAAAAGAACTCAATTTTCAGTGAATCTCTTGTTCTGTAGGTTTCCCTAATGAAAGAACATTTCAGGTCAACCACAAACACTTTTTAATTAAAGTATGCCATAGTATGCCTGACTAGATATCCTCACTAAACATATTTATACTAACATTATATTTTGTTGGTTATCTGAAATGCAAACTGAACTGGACACTCCTTTTTACATTTGCTGTATTTAACAATGCCTAAGTACATTATTAGTGGCACTAAGTGTCACTGCTCTGCACCCTACTGAGTGATTACACATGCAGTTTAGATTCTGTGGACCTCACTCTGCTCATATGCAAGTATAATGGGAGACATCTGGTCTAAGCGTCACTCCAAGTCCCCTACAAATCTTTAATTCCAGTTCTGCCCTGAGCAATATATCTTGTCACCACATGCTTCCCTTCTCTCTCCTTCATCCCCTGCATGAGCTTTAAAATTGGTGGTCCGTTACTACTGCAAGCTCTTCTTTCCTCAGCACGCTTGTTGAGAATCTATCTGATCCCCAGTCCCATGTTGACACACTTGACCAAGGTTATTAGATTAATCCTGGTAGCCCCACTTTGGAGTACTACTTCATATTTCATGATATGCTTTGTTTTCACATACATTACTGCATTTTGATTACATCCGTTTCTCTTACTACTCATGTAAATATTTACTGCTAAAGTTATCTTACTATCCTTATGTAAACACAACTTCTCATCTACCTCTCCGATATTAACAATCTTTTGAGAGACTTTCAGTTTAAATCAGTCTGTTATCTGAAGATCTATCAGGCATCAGGACACTATCAATTATCCACACCTATTGCTTCTCCCTCTGTTGTTTCTGGAACTTCCTCCACACTGTTATGTTCCAAATGCAGCTACCTATCTATTTCTCCCACCAGCCAGTTTCTTCAGCCTTCCAACTTGAGTGCCCTGAGGGGTCCTGAAAGCTGGGACCATATGCATTGCAGTGACTCTGTGTGACCCTGGTACCAACAGCATCCCTCTCCTGGGAGCTTGTTAGAAAGTGTAGTCTTGGATTCTGCCTAAGAGACACTGAATCTTGAAGCAAAAAAAAAAATTGGTGAAGAACAAATATATGACAAGTATGGATGTCATTTGTTAAGAATTTATTGTGAGCTCACATCCAGCAGGATTCTCCATTTAATCTCATCAGAATCCTGTGAAGAAGGTTCCAAGGATCCCAGTTTATAGATGGGGACGTGGAAGCATAGAAAAAAATGAAGTGACTTGAGAGAATTCATGGTGAACATAGCATTTGTCTCAAGTGTTTCTTCTGTGCTGCACTGCATATCAACTCAGAATGGTAGAATTCTTCAGAAATGATTTTGCCTTATCTGATGCCCCTCCACCCCAAAGGATTGTCAGTGGAACTCATTTCAAATGGGTCATGTGACCATGAACTTATCTTTGAATTTCTGTGAAGATAATAAACCTCCTATAAGCCAAGATTATTAGTCTAGTATCTCAATTCTCACGAGTTTTTCGTTTCATTCACGTTGTTCAGCAGGGAAACACACACACGTACTGTACTCCCCATGCTTTTTTTCACTGTGTAGTTTTCATCTTACCTTTGTCTGTCGGTTGCCATCTAGAACAGTAGCAGACAGTATGCTGGAGTAATAGAAGAGAATTTAGGGAATGGAATATCTTTGAAGATCTGGGTAGAATTCAGAGACATGATGGAAGAACTTGAAGGAAACAACTACAGCTAGAATCAGTTATTGTCTCTGGATCCTGAAGGGTCAAAAGGAGGAGAGTAGTCACTGGAAAGTAAATGAACTACAGCCAAAGCAAAGGAACAGCTCAGACTACGGGGCACCGTCATCCTGGCATGAACCAGCCAATTGATAGTTACCTGGAAGATGCAAAAGCAAGTAAAATCTGTAGAAAAAGTAAAGAGCAAAGATGCAGGTGGCCTCTACTCCTTCTCTTCTTGCAGTACAGTCTTTTGTTGGTGGCCAGCATTAGCAAAGCTCAACTAGAAGCCAGATCAGAAGGGAATCAGTCAGCAATGCTCAGTTCACTCTCATGGGAACAGTTTAGAATGGAAACTGGGCACTTTGCGTTCCTTTTCTACACTCTCACTGCTTTTCTTTGCCTCCTCCAGGCTGTTTTTTCTCGGAGCCCAGGCTCTGCAGAGTGGCACCTAGTGCTCCTTCCTTCACGTAGAGGATGGCACCCCTAGTGTTGGACTGAGTTTCTGCTGAACTCCTGTGGTTTCCTGCCTCTGTTTCGGAGTCTGTAGAAAGGTGCATCTTCACTAACACGTCCTTCCTTGGTTCTCACATTTTACCCATCACACTGGCAGAAGATTGCTTGCTTCCTCTTTATACATCATAGTGTTCAAGTCCTAAAAGTGCTATCTTGCATGACACCCTGCTAGGGAATTATATAGTCTTTGTGCCCCAGCAGATATTTCTCTTCAATAATTATATTTATTGGATTATGCATAAAGATATAATTTTGACATTGGGCTTTGTACGTACGGAGTAGAATCTCGCTCAATTTGGGGGCAATTTCATGGTTAGAATTCAAAAGTGCAGCAAGAGTTCTTTTCACGCACTAATATTCAGTATCTTAGCAGGCTAATTGTTGCAATAAAATATAAGAAGTTGGAACTGCAAAATGTGTTTTTAAATGAAATATTTTTCTTAATTTGCAGGTAAAATTGCATGTATTTATCGTAGCTACCGAAGGCTAGGGCATTTGATGGAGGAAGCTTAGGAAGATACTACTTAAAGGATACCCAATTTCAATTGGAAGGAATAAATTTCTGAGAGCTCTTGGGGAAAATGATGGCTGCAGTTAATAACAATTTCTGCATTCTCCAAAAGTACTAAGAATGTGAATATTAAATATTGTATGGCATATCTGTCCCAGCAAGAGTAAAAGTCCCTGAAGTCACAAATATTTATTACCCAGTGGATTCCAGGACACATTTGGCACAGAGAACTGGTACTCAGTGAACACAGTCTAGCCATAAGAGAGACATTTCTTTCCTTCTTTCTTTTTTAAATAAAGGAGTTTCTACTTTCCTTCAATATTCTCAAGAGAATAAATTTAATAATGTTTTAGGAAATTCCCTTCATCTTTCCATGTGTCTTTCTCTGTTTCCTAATATATTCTTCAATTCTTATCTTTTCAAACCCTTCCCCCACTTAAAGCAAATATATCTTCTTTCTTTCTACTTTTCCACATTTTTTTTGTTTCAGAATCGTAAAACTTGAGGGCAGAGAATGGAGAGAAATTATTAGCAGAGTATGAATGCTCAAAGAACAAGAAAAGCCAAATTTGTAGGATAGGTGGCACCAACCCTACTTTACAGATGAAGTTAAAACACAGAACAATGATTGGAGCTCATCATTCTAAATTATGTGCCTTTTTCTTTAACAATGTTAATAGTGTGTCTTTCAGCAGTTTAATAAATTCTCTCCTAAGTCTCTTGGCTAACTATCATGCATATCCCATCTTAAACTTTAACAAAAACCCATTGAGGTACCTGAGGGTCAAAGAGACTTTGGAAAATTGTTGGCATCACAGCTCATGCATGTACCTCAAAGCCAACTTCATCTACCTCTATAGCTGCTCTTTGAATTATTGCTCAATAACCCCATGATCTTACTTTGTAATTTTACAAACCAGGTACCTAGTGTTAACTTGACCACAAAAGCTTCTTATTTGGAAGTTGGATAATTCCTAGTCTTTCAGCTGGAAGGTTATTTATATGAGATCAGAAAAAATCACAAAGGCAAGACTGGCTCTGGTATGTGGTGAAGTGATGTAGATTAATCAGTAAAGCTCAGCTGGAGACACCAGGGCAATTGCACAATTTTGAAGTTGAGAAATTTGGGATTTGTGATATGCATCAAGAGAATCACAAACAGTGGGGAGCCAGGAAAGAAAAGCTAGATTACCATATGCAGATCCCACAAGTTGATGTTTAGTAATTGGCCTATTCTTGAATTAGGATGATACTGAATATTCAAATCATTCCTTTGATGAAAGTCTAGTCAAGACCATTTTATCCCAAAGGAGTGTCCAGTAGCTTCAATCATTTCCTTCATGACTGGCCCCTGTTTAGTACTGAACCCCACTAGGACACCTAAGGAAATTCTTGACAGTTTTCCATCTTGACAAAGCGTATCTGAAGAAAGTGAGGGAAATCAACTTGGAAAATGACTGTGATAACTTTGAAGGCAGGTGAACTTTGTGGCAGAAATTATTCTATAGATTCTGAAATGAGTAATATGTACCTATATCTTTATAAAAACTGTTTAAATTTTGGTTTGTCCAGTCAAGAGACAGTTGTGAAATAGTTCTCAGGTTAACTGGGCTATAGACATCAGATGATATCCTAAGATGTGGATATCCCAACAGATGTTAATATTTTAAATGTTAAAATATTACACACACAGAATTAGGACGTGATTTCATGGAGTATTTTGGTTGTTTCTGTTTCTTTCCTAATGTTCTAGAAGTGCAAGTTTAAGGCTCTGCAGATCAAGGAAAGCTTTTCTGAATCATTCACCAAAAACATTTCCCCTAGGCCTCTCCCGTAGCCTCTTAGTTCTACCACTGAGGAAGTTGAGACTCAAGTTTATAAAAGAACAGCTGGTAGATGCCAGAGCTACTTGAGCCTTTTATTCCTTAAGCCAATGTTTATTGTTAGTCCTCCCTTTTCCAGGATAACAATCTCTTCAGTATCACTTTCAGTGAATTTTTATAACATCCAAGGCACCGTGCCAAGTCATTGAAATGCAGAGGCTGTGAAGCTCTTCAGAAGCTCACAGCTGAGACAGGTTTTTGTGGGAGAATGTCTGCCACATCACACCTCAGCATTTTTGTGGTTTTCTGTAGTTTCCTGGGTATAAGGATGCTTATGCCTTTTCACACTAGAGGTGTTGCAAAGGTGTCACCCTGAACAGATTTAGCTTAAACCCAAGGTAACAGTGAGATGAGTGCTCAAATGAAAGGAGGTATGTATGTTTATGTAAATGGGTTTTCCTACTGTCCTGCCATATCAGCTGAAGGTTTTTAAATGATCATGGATTCAAGTGAACAAGTGAATGTGAAGGGAAGAGTTAGTGCTGAAATGGAATGTGAAGAAGAGATGTACTATACTCCTTTTGTGATAAGTAGAAGCCATCTAGGTGGTAGTCTTTACAGCAGGAACTGCTGGCCTTTGATGCCAGCTGACATAGGACCTGCATGAGATAGGGTGTGAGGTCTGTCATAGTTATCTACATTTTGTAGGCAATCTGAGCTAATTTCTTGCCATAGTTTGCTTTTCAAAAACATCTGATGCTTAACCTAGAAAAGGATTAAGTTCTAGCTATATATGCCTAAACCCATCAGAGGAGAAGAGAAAACTGGTATTTTGGGGGAATGTGGGTTATGTGTTGTATATTGGACCCTGTGCTGGGGATATAAAACATTAATTTAGAGGTAATAGAAATCATGCTATCGGTACATTCGGGATGATTGTACTCTCTACACTTGATCTATGGTCCGGGAACAAGTCTGGACTTTGATTTCCCCTTTGAAGAGATTATGTAACTCTGACATTCTTAATTAGGAAGACAGTGGTGCTGAAGCTATGAAATTGAATGCAATGCAATTTTTATTATTGGAGATAAAACTAATCCTCAATTCCTTTGGCCTTGTAATTGTTAACGGTGGGAGCAGTCAAATGAGGAGGCTGAAGAAGCATCAAAGGATAATGTAATTGCAATTCTTCAAACAACTGGATCCGTCTGGAGAATGAAGACTGATGATCTGGAAAATAGATCTTGTTGTCTCAGTCCTAGTTACGGGCTTTGCCAGTGGCTCTGAAGAGCTGCTGTGAGACACATTTTTGCCAAAAGAAAAAAAAATCCATAGTTTGTTAGATGAAGAAAATTTAATTCAGCCACTTTTCACTAAGCAAGGCCAGAAACTCTTAATTCCCACGTTCATAGTTGACGAAAAACCCCAGAGCAATAATTATCCATTTTTCAAATTTTCTGACGGAAAACTCTTCAGTTATGTATAGACAAGGGGAAAATTATGGTAAAAGCAAAGGTATTTTGTCCTTTTTAAAGAGCGCTAGGAAAATAGAAACTATATAATAGTGTTAAGAGATAATTATAATTATATTAAATGAGTTAAGCACTTTGAATTATCTCAGAAGATGTTAAATTACTTTCAGTATTGCTGTTTGCCTTAAAGTGCTTAAAATTTTAATTCAGAAAATAAACTTGCATTTAGTATTCATTTGTATTCCTTAAGTCTAAATTGTGGCAGTCAGTTATTCTGTGAATGTATTTTGCTTGGTTATTCAAGGAGTATCTTGATCATAGCACCAAAGAGTGCAGTGGATTGTGGTGTGTCTGTCTTGTTGTTAAGGGTGACTCATCGTTTCACTGTAGGTTTTAATGTTTTTTGACAAGCAGCCTTTAGATGAACATTATTTTTAACTACCCTGATTGTTCATATATGAGGTAATTGTGAGTGTAAATGGTTGAGGCTATGGCATTTGTGGTTAAATCCAAGAGGAAATACCTTCCTCTTTGTTGAATCACATAATGGTATCACATGAATATTTTATTTTACTTTTTAAAGTGAGACAAGGTTAGAAGGTGAATTTAAGCCATCTGATTTCTGTATTGTTTGTAATGTTTCCTGTTATTACCACCTGAGCAGATAGCAAAGACACAACTATTTACCTCAACAGGTTAAAATAGAAACAACTGCAGAACTGTGGTCTGCCATGCACTGAACTCTGAGTGTACTCTGAGTGTGTGTGTCCATGAACTAACTGCTTCTAATCCAAACACAAAGGTAACTCTGAACATTTATGGTGGTTAGCAATGGTTATGACACTTGGCATGATCTTGATCTAATGCAGCTCCTGCTAGTCGACGTGAATGCATGTGGGAGGTTTCTGCGGCCTAGGTCTTGACAACAGGGATATGTGCTCGTTATTACTATCATTAGAAGGCTGGTAAGTCTGTGTTCTGAAAATGTGGAAAGCTGATTTTTCTTCAGTCTGTAACTGTTCTTATTTTAAAGTAATATGGAAAAATTTCTAAATAGGCTGAGAGAGAACATTTCTAACATAAAAACTAAAGATAAATAAATCTCCAACTGCCCCAAAGACTTCTACAAATCAGAGTCATTGTTAACCACCAGTGTGCCTTTTGTTAGTTCTTTGTGTGGCTGTGGAGGCCATTTTTTAAAATATATAATGGGATTTTTTTCTTTTTTAAGAGAAAGAATTCTTTTTTTTCATTATGCATTTCTCCATCCCATGGGTTTATCCTTCCCATCAACCCTCCCTACCTGACCCCCTTTCACTCCCAAATTGTTACCATGCTATAGTCCTTCAGCACAATCACAAGTCCAACATTCTGCTATTTAATTGTGTTTCTGTGTGTGGCTGTGAGACACATTTCTTCTAATGAAATACTTTATTATTATTAATTTATTGTTATTAACACCTTGTTATTATTTACTTCTTGTTAGGTAGATAATTTTTGTCACATTTAGATATTTGCCATGATTTATTTATAAGTCATTAAGACTTTCAAAAAGAAAATAAGATGGAGACTGGGATCTTTTTTTACAACCAAGCTATTCCATTTACCCCTAGCTCCTTAAGGAAGACTATTACATAATCCTTGAATTTCAATCTTGAATATGACCTTCAAAGACACAAAGAATGGACTCAGCTTCCAAAGGTAGTAAGTTAAACCAATCCAAACAAACCAAACCAAACCAAACCAAAACAAAACAAAATAAAAGGAATGGTTTAGAGACCCCTACTAGGTTAGGTTGGGGTGTTTTTCCTTTTTGTATTCAGGAAGAATAATAACTCAGTGAAATTATTGTGAAGTCCAGGGACTAAGCTGGCACGTACACAGGTCTGTGCTGTAATCAGTCTACATTCTGGTAAATGTTTTTGTTCAGACACAGTTAGATCCCAGTTTAAAAAAAAAAAAAGGCAGAAGTCTCCAAAATGTGAGGAATGTAAAAGGAAATCTTTGCTAGAATCTTGGAGTCAGAATATAAGGGAGCAGAAATGAGGGATAAGAAAGATCAGTTTTTAAAATGAATGAATACTTTGTAGTTATAATAAGAACAGTGGGAAATGAAGAGAGGCTAAGAGAGAACATATGGAACCAGCAAACAATATTAGCCTCCCTGTAGAAACAGAAGGATCATCAAAGAGCACAGGACAGAAGTTTTAAAAAAAAAATGCATTCTTGGCCTGCTTAAAGGGAATGGAGCTGCAAAAGAAGGCAATGTGTTAAAACACTGAAATAAGAAAAGGTAGGTCTTGGTGATGCAAGAAAATGCTGCCAGAAACCGGATCCTGCTGTCATGTGTTAATGTTACAGAAGTCTTGGCGTAAGCTATTCCTTTCCCCACTGTATCACATGGGCTTTTATGACCTTCAGTAGCCTCATGGGGGCAAAGGGACTGATTGAATGTGGGCTTGGAATGTCACACATCTGCCTGGCCAGATACCATTTTACACCAATTCATGGCTTACAATTTTCCTTTTAGTGGCTACCAAGTATCTTCATTTTATAAATGTGTTATCGGTAATTTAAAAGATGTTTATGATTGGACATTCATGCTGCAGTAACTTTTTTCAATATTTTAAGCTATGCTGCCGATGGACTTGTGACTTGCTGAAAGACTGTACTATTGTAATAAATATTGGGAGGATTGCATGATTATTTTCTCCTTATTTTCTTGAAAATGTAAGAATGAAATTGATTTTAGAATGTTAAAACCAGCCTTGAATTCCTAGAATACACACAACGTTATTATCTTGTTTTTATTTGAAAACACAATGAGAAAGAAGGTGAAGCCATTTCTATGTCAGGTTTAATTACATGAAAGTGTCATTCTAAAGTCAATTGTTTCCAATAAAAGGAAAGCACCATGGAGAGAATTCATGAATCAGGCTTAGAAAAAAGAAACCAATTCAGGACCATCAAGGCTCAGAAGATTAAGATCAACTGATGATTAATAAAATAAAATGCCACTGAGTGTATATTAATTATTTTTGTTTCTTGTTAGTGTCAAAGAGACTTCATGTGGCAAATTTATTGAGAAGGCTGAGCCCGTTTCTCAGTGTGAACACCTCTGAACAACTCTGTCCTAAACCATCCGTAGGTGTGTGGACTTAGTCGCTTGCTGTTCTCGGACTCAGGAGACGGCTTCAGGTGGCCAGCAGAGTCTCAGCAGCGGCTGCTGCTGCTGTTGCTGGCATTATTATGTTAGTGAAGAAGAGCTGCAGGCTGGCTTGCGGGAATTCTTATTCTCTAGACCCGTGGGGAGTTACTCTCTCAGGCTGAGTTGCTTCTCATCCCCAAAGATTTCCACATGCTGTTACTTTCCAAAGTGCTAGTCAGGAATTTTCAACCAACAAATGTTTCAGTTAGTGCTGTAACATCTCCCTTAATGCCTATTTGAGAAAATGCCTCAGTTTTACTGAAAATGTTTTGAGGCCAAACATTACTGTGTTGCTTTTATCCTTCCATTCCACTTCCTCTGTCGTCTTAGCTGTTTTTATTTCTCCTTCCTGTCCTTCCTCCTCCCCTCCCCTCCACTCCTTCTCCTCCTTTTCTCTCTCCCTCCACTTCCTCCTTCTGTCTCCTCTCCCCATTTCCATTCCTCTTTGTATATATTAAACTAATGACGCATGTGGATGTTTTCTGACATTGATAAGCACTGGGAACACAAAGAAAGAAAAAAAAACTAACCTTACAGAATGTATAATCTGATTGTAGAGATGTGGAGTAAGTTCACATTGATAAATTTTTTTTAAAGATTTATTTATTTTATTACAAAGTCAGATATACAGAGAGGAGGAGAGACAGAGAGGAAGATCTTCCATCCGATGATTCACTCCCCAAGTGAGCCGCAACAGCTGGTGCGCGCCGATCCAAAGCCGGGAACCTGGAACCTCTTCCGGGTCTCCCACGCAGGTGCAGGGTCCCAGTGCTCTGGGCTGTCCTCGACTGCTTTCCCAGGCCACAAGCAGGGAGCTGGATGGGAAGTAGAGCTGCCGGGATTAGAACCGGCGCCCATATGGGATCCCGGTGCGTTCAAGGCAAGGACTTTAGCCTCTAGGCCACACCGCCGGGCCCCACATTGATAAATTTTTATCCATAAAGTTGCTCAACTTACAAATCACATACAGACATATACCCTATTAAGTCCTAATTCAATCTGGAAAAAAATCTGTGGAAATGGTTAAGTTCAAAGAGTATTCCCCCAAAATAAAAACATAGCTTAAACTTTGTTAATATGATGTCTTAAAAAGATGGTTTATTTTGATGCACAAAATCTTGAAGTTCACTCCTTTTTTTATAATACATATTTGCTTTGAAATTTTTGAAGACTCCTCTTGCCATATAAACAGTAGAATCATATGGAGTATCGCTGAGGATATAGCTGGCTAGAAAGGGGACTAGGGGCTGGAGGAATTTTTGTTGGTCTGGATTAAGGTCATTTATAGTGACAGAAAATCCAAAATAACCCTAGATTAGGCAAAAGTGAAGTAATTTGTTTTTTATTTCAGGGCTTCTGTGTTTGGTATGATTTTCCATGTTGTCAGAGAAGGAAGCGTATTTGTTGCTCTAACAGCCTTGCAGCTCAAAGATGTTAGTTCTTCATCCAGGATGGATGTGTTAGTACCAGTGAGTGTATCTATATTCTAGGCAACAGAAAGAAAGAAACACATATGCTTCTTCAACCTTTATGGAAATACCTGGAAGTCTCATATGAGCTGAACTATATTTCAAGTAGCTATATATCTAACAACTTTGTTGGTCTCGGAAAACTGGATAATGAGTGTAAGACCACAGTAGGATGAATACGAGAGATTCTCCTGTTTTGTAACACCATGGGGTGTCTGTTCCTTACAATGGTGTATTATTTAGAAACAATTGGAACAGAGAAACAGGGAGATTCCAGATACAAGGAAAAGATGACAAAGGGGAAAGGCTGTCTGGCCTGGTAGACTTAAACTATGTATAGATGTTGAAATGGGCGTTGTGCCTCTTAAAAATGGGCAAGCATTACATGTTAATTCATACTTTAAAAAATAAACTTAAAAAAACAAAGAGATTGGTAACATACTTTTAAAGAAGAGTTGGACATATATTGAGTCTATGATCACTCTGCCAGAGTCCCAGGCACAGGGTTGTAGTTGTGAGGTATATAGGACAGATGTGAGGAGAGAGATGGATTGCAGTAGATGTTTGCAGTAGATTACATGTGTGTGTGTATATAATTTTTTTTATACAGGAAAAATAACTTAGTCATTGAGTGGAAGGCATTATTCCAAGTTCTAATAAAGAAAAGCCCACTGTTAATTTCACTTTGCTTTTTGAAGCTTTTTGCTCTGGTGGTCCCTTATGAGGGAGAAATAAACCATAAATATCCATCCTCCTTGCTGAAGGATCTTCCTTCTGAATGCTTTCTGGGCTCATTGTTCTGTTGCCACGTATCTGTACAGAAAATTACAGAATAAACACTAATTTTTAAAGCTTATTATTTGTTTGAAAGATTGAGTACCAGAGAGCGGAAGACACAGAGATGAGATATTCCTCTCACTGATTCACTTCCCAAATAACTGCCATGGTTGGGAGTGGGCCAGGCCAAAGTCAGGAACCAGGGACTTCATCTGTGTCTCCCACAAGGGTGTCAGGAGCCCAAGCTCTTGGGCCATTTTGTGCTGCTTTTCCAGGTGCGTCAGCAGGGAGCTGGGTTAGAAGTGGAATAGCTGTTTCTCACAACAGAATCTGTTGGGATGCTGGAAACAGGTGGGAGCTTAACAAGCTGAACCACAATGCCACCCCTAAGTTTGCTTTTAGAGTAGTGAATTTTTTATTTAAGAAAATATGAGTGGAAATTTTGGAAAATAAAGCCATTTAAAAAATCTTAAACTCTGTTTTTTAAAAAATATTTATTTATTTTTATTACAAAGTCAGATATACAGAGAAGAGAGACAGGAAGATCTTCCATCCGATGATTCACTCCCCAAGTGAGCCGCAACAGCTGGTGCTATGCCGATCCAAAGCCGGGAACCAGGAACCTCTTCCAGGTCTCCCACGTGGGTGCAGGGTCCCAAAGCCTTGGGCCATCTTCGACTGCTTTCCCAGGCCACAAGCAGGGAGCTGGATGGGAAGTGGAGCTGCCGGGACCAGAACCGGCACCCATATGGGATCCCGGTGCGTTAAAGGTGAGGACTTTAGCCGCTAGGCCACGCCGCCGGGCCCTTAAACTCTGTTTTAAAAGATCATGTGAAACAGAAGGAAAAAATAATATCTTTAGGTCAGTCTGTTTTCTTTTTGCTTGAATACTAGGGATATTAAAAAGATGAATGCAAGTATCAACTCACATTGTCGGTTTTTTCTAGTTTTCAGTTGTAGGCTTGGTTGTGTCCTTCCTTAGTTCAAGTCATCCAGATTAGTAGATCTTTCAAGTAAAAAAATTTTATTTGCTTTTCTCATGTACCATTGTAACTCTGATACTTGTAAAGAAAGCATTCTTAGCTTTTATTATAAATAATCAAAAAACCCTATAAAGCTTCTCACGAAACTTCATTCTGTATCGAAGTTAAGAAATATTCCTTAGGAATGGCTGATCTATGTTGTTTATATTGCCAGTTTTCTCTAGAATCATTCCTTGAACTCCATTTCCTATTTTTTAGGAGAACTTTGCTGTTTTTTTAGGTAGGTTATAATCACATGGGCAACAGGGATCCTGGCAAGTAGCTATTAACAGTATAGACAAAAATTCAGAGTGCGATGGTTTTAGACTTCCTGAGCTTCTTGACGCTATTTTAGTGCACTAAGAGCATGAACTAAATTTAGATCCTGCTGACTTTTACTGGAGTCAGTACATGTCTCTTTTGCAGACAATGCTAGATTTAGTCTTTGTGTATTTCTGTCTAGCTGGGAATGCAGTTAACAGCTCCTCTGCTGTCCAAGCATTTTAATATCTGCACATGCGCATTTACTGACTGCTTTGATTTTCAACTAGTTCTTTATATCCTCTTCCTAAAGCAGTTACTGTCCCTTGTGTTTTTCTTATGGTCATTGCAGTTTTACTTTGGTAAATCTGCCTTTATGTGGAAAGTTGCTTTCTGATATTACTTCCATATTACTCCCTAGTATTTTTCGGATTTTTCAACCTTGGGACTATTGGCATTTGGATTTGGAGAATATTTTGATATAGGGCTTTTACCAGAAATGCCTGGTGAGCTCTTTCCTCAGCTTAGTATAGAAATAAAAGCCAGGAATCTGTTGCAGACAGAAAACTTTATTTGCGAAGGGACCAGGTGAGCAGGGAAGGGAGAGGAAGGGGAAAGCACCTCTGGAGAGAAAACCGAGAGATGGGGTGCCTATGAAAAGGGAAGGAAAGAGAGACATCAAAGGTTTGAGGAAGGTCTTGGGATTTTAAGCATTCCCTGACCCCTCCTTGTTGGGCAGGACCCTAGAGATAAGATGTTCCCCACTGGTGGTCTTTTAATGAGTTAGGAGATGGGTGGGCAGTGCTGGTGCCACCCACCTGAAGGTGTGCTCAAGACCTCAGCAGATCTGGATGATTTCAGGGTGCTATCTTGAATGTGGTAAGATATTGAGCATTGTCTCTGGCCTATACCCATTATATGCCAATAACACTATTCCTCTATCTCAGCTGAGTTGTGATAACAAACATGTATCAGACATGGTCAAGTGACTTCTAGGGATAAATGCTCCTGTTTCAAGACCCCTGTCCATTCTCACCAGTCCATTCACCTCCATCTCCTTCACTATGGCCCTGGTCCAGCTTACTGTCAACTGTCAGCAAATGGATACAGTAGCTCCTGGCAGGATCATTCTGCCTGTATCCCAGCTGCTGTTCAATTTGCTCTCTTCATTGTTGTCAGAATGACCACTTCAAAATCGGATTCTCATTTCAATTCTCAAAATCTGTTGCTCCATTTAAAAATACTGTCAACTTTTCCCAATGATACAGTATAAAGTTGCAGTTAAAGCAGCCTGAGGAGTGCATCCTAGGTCATCCAAATGAGACCAATGGGCCCTGGACTTCATTTCAGCCCACTTATTCTCACTATTCCAGGATTGTATCTGCCTTCATCCTCCAGGGCTTGTCTTGCTCCAACTTCTGTATTCAGCTACTTAATTCACACATATCTTGCTGTCAAGGCTTCAGCCTCAACTGTCAACATATTCATATCTGATGATCTATTGGTCTAGGTAATTCTAGCAAATTGTTTTATCAATAACTGTGCAAAATCTAATTTAATTAAGGAGTTTATTTCTGAACTAAGTCACCAGACATACATTTTATAGTGGCCTCTATTGTTAATGAAGTTTTCTACAGTAAGTTTCTCATGGAGTTTAAGAGAGCAGTGAGGCCTGTGAGGATCCTGTGCTTAAGGATCTTGGAGATCCTGGTGTTTTCAGGCATTCTCCCTTGCTGTGAGCCCTTTTCCCACACCCATTTTTTTTCTCTATGGGATTAGCAGAATAGTCACCCATGTACTGACCCACCTCCCCATCTAACAGGCTGTTAGAGTCAAGTTGAAAATCTGTTGAACAACACAGTGAAAAGCAGAAGCCTTGAAAATGTGTTAGAATATCACATACAGCAATGGGATGCTTTAAAGTTCATAGTTAACGAAATACAATTTGATAAATAGTTTCAGTATTCAGCAATTTTTCTCTTGGGATTGTAGTGAAAGGATCGTAAAAACTGGAGAATGTTGGCACAATTGATAATGGCTTCTAAGGGAATCAATGGGAAATGGTATCACTGAAGATTTCCTCATGCGAATTAGAAAAATTAATTCACAGGAAAACTAAATCACCGTTTGCAACTGAACTTTTGAAGAATTAATCTTTCAAACACCCTTAAAACCAATGCATTTGTTGACTACAGTCAACAAGGTTACCATTTCTCAATAACATTTCTTCATTTATGTAGTGATCATTCTTGTAATAATTCATCTCCTTTACTGTGCTACAGGTGTCAAAAGAACAAGAACTATGACCATTTTTACTCATTGATTATCTACAGAGCATATTGTACCAGGTGCAAAACAGGTGCTCATTTGAAAAGTATTGAATAAACACTTTATGAAAAATGAATGCATTGCAAGCATACAAATAATGACATTGCAAGTAGTCTCTAGCTTTAAAGAAACTAATTATAATTTAAGACATAGTAAGAGTGTACCTACGTAATAACACTTATATGTTAGCTTAATTTTTTATATTTATACCATACACTTCATATTTTTCAGATAAAAGTTTGATTTTATTTTGTATCAAAAAGTTTTATAAATTTGCTTACTACTGAATTCAAATAAAATAACACAGTTCTTTTCGGTATAAGAAATATTCCATGATGAAGGTGTTTTTAAATTAACATGATAAAAGATTATCTTCAAATAAAACCAGAGCATGAGCATTGTGTCCAAAGAATCCAATTAGTTGTTGGAAGGACTCAATCTTGTCCTGGGTGAGTCAGAATGAATATTGAAGGCTTAGTACAGAGCCTGGAGAATATACAAGTCAAGTGAAAGAAGCACTGGAGAGGGGCAGCTGGTGGACTTGAAGGGAAAAACTACCTTACTAATCCAGTCTTATTTGGAACCTCTTTCTTAAATTCTTTCTAAATATTACCTGCATGTGGTATGTCAGTCCTTTAATGACCATTATAAGTTACAAATCCATAGTTCTTCAGCTCTTTTAAAGATTTTATACTCTGTATCATTTCTAATGTAATAAGTCTATGAAAGTTTTAAGTATTCTGGCATTTGCTTTTTCTGTCACTTGAGTGACCATGCTATTTGTATTTGTAGTAGCTTATTTTTGTGTGTGTTTTGTAATTTTGGACTGTGAGCTTATGATTCACTGAGCTTTCTTTGTAGGAATTTCTAGAATGAGGATATACCTTCTAGAAAGAGTTAACTTCATCCAGGTTCCCAAGACAACATTCCTGCTAATCATATTTTACTGTCTTTACCTGGGATTTCCCAGACTAGACAGGTAGTAACTGTCTAAACTGAGGGGTCACTGTGGTTGTAAATTTTCAGAAAGCTGTCCCTTCTTCCCAGTCTCTAGCCAAAACAGACTTTTATTCACATTTCTCTGTGCTGGTGAGCAAATTTTCTGCCAAGTTGTTCCTGAATGGATTTGTATTGTTTCCGTTTCAAATCTCAGCTTGCAAAGCAGCAAAACCTTGATTTTTGCTTCCATTGATCTATCAGAACTCAGGGCTCTAGGATAGAAGCACTGCAGATGCTCTTGGGGTATGCGTGACAGTAATTTTTTCTTAGTCTATTTGGGCTGCTGTAACCAAAGTTCCCTAAACTAAGTGGCTTATTAAAAACATACCTATTTCTCACAGTTCTGGAGGCTGGAAAATAAGGTCAAGGAGGGCGGAGATCATGGGTTTGTTAGGAGCCCACTTCTTCATAAATGGTACCTTTTCATTATGTTTTCAAATGTTGAGAAATTCAAGGAATCTCTCAGGACCTTTTATTAAGGGTGCTAATCCCATATATGGGAAGTATGTTCTCATGGCCTCATCATCTTCTGAAGGTCTCAACTGCTAATGTAATTTTGGAGATTAAGATGTCAACAAATGAACTTTTGAGCGACACAGTCAGACCGTAGCATTTCACCACTGGCCCTCATAAATTCATATCCTCACGTGAAAACTACTCATTCTATCTTACTAGCTCCAAATATCTTAATTTGTTCCAATATCAACTAAAAAAACCTGACGTCCAGAGTCTCATCTAATAGTGTCTAGATCTGTATGACTCAGGTTATAACTCATTTGAGGCAGATTTTCTCCACATTTCCAGCAATGAATCTGTGAAACCAAACAAGTTATTTACTCCCACACTTCAGTGCACAAATAGGCTCAATACAGACATTGGCATTCCAAAAGGAAGAGTTTGAAAAGAAAGGAGTGATAGGTCCTGAGCAAGTCTAAGACGTTAAGGCTGAAATATGATCTTCGTTGGCTTGTTGTTTTACCTTCCAGACATACTAGGTCAGTGTTTGAACTCCAAAGTTCTAGATATCCTGTCCTTTTTGCCTTCCTAAGAACAAAGTATTACAGCTGCTGTGGTTCAAGTCAGGTGCCCGTGGCTCTTTCTGTAACTTTCCTCTCAGTTTCAGATGTTAGGAACAGCTCCATGCTCCTGGTTATGCTGAGCACGGCCCCAACAGGACCTGCCTGCACTGTCACTGCCCTGGCATCAGTTCTCTGCCTGGGCCTCATGTCTATCCAGGTAATTCTTTGAAACGTAGGTAGGTGGGGGCAGCCACACCCCCACTGCTGCCTGGGACATAGCATGTACTGTATTGTACTGGAGTGACTGTAGTTACTCCTAGGGCAACAGAAGAGCACATGTAGGGTGGGTAGGTGGGGCAAAATGGAGTAAAGTCAGAAAAGTATGGAGACAGCATGAGGCATTTCACACTGAAGTTCATGGGTGCCCAGGACTGATTGCTTGTACTTGTTTTGCTATCTAGGGCCTTACACTCTGAACCTGTGATGGATAGCAGCCCTGGTGATACCATTTTCTAAGGTGACCAGTTCTCTTTAGATGACTAACTTATGTCCTTGTGCCAGATGTGAATTTGGGCATTTCTTTTGGATTTCTGTCTTGAGCATTCATATTTAATGCAATCTGAATAGACTAAGAATTTTCTAGATTTGTTAATTTTAATTCCCTTTTATTGATAATTCTGTCTCTAAGTGAATTCTGTTTTCTCACATTTTACTTGATGCATTTGAAAGAAACCTGGCTTTATAATGATGCATACTAGCCTGAGAAAGTTAAAAAATTAAAAGGTAGTGTTCTTGAACTAAGAAACTCATGCAGAAGTTCATCATTTCAAGAAGAGGGAAGAGTGTAAGGTAAAGCAAAAATGTCTGAAAGGGTTTTGTTTTTCAAGGAGTTGTGCAGAAGTTGACCATGACCATGATTATCCTAATTTTATCATGTTTGTTTTCATGTTTAAAGGCACTTTCTAATGATGATGAGGACGATAATGATGGCTTTCATTCATTGAGCCTTTGCTGTGTTCCTGATACTGTAGTATATGCCTCAAATATAGCAACTCATTTAATTCTGAAAATAGTCTGAGATAGACATGGCTATTGTCCCCTTTTACAGATGGAGAAACTGTGGTTAAATAAGGTTCTTAAAATTTCAGCATTTTAGGTGGCTCAGCCTGGCATCAAGTCTAGATGTTCTGATCCTAGAATCCACACTGTTGGCCTTTGTGCTGTATTGCTCACATTGGAGTTTGATTTACTATGGAGGATTTAACCAAAAGTTCTTGTTCTAGGGGTGGGCATTTGGGATATTGGGTAGGACACACGTATTCCATGCCAGAGTGCTCAGTTTGAGTCCCAGCTACTTGGCTTTTGATTCTGCTTTCTACTACTACACACCCTGGAAAGCAATACACAAAGGCCTTGGAGACCTACATTAGTTGTACACTATTGCTTTATCCTGCCCCAGCCTTGGCTGTTGCATGAGACACATGTCACTTTCCTTCCCACTCTCTTCTTTTCAAAAGAATTCTCATTCTTGGGAAAGCTGAATTAAGGAAGAAATTCTATCTCCTGCTTAGACTATGTGTACAACAAAAATACATGCATTATTATTACTTATTTAATTAAATTCCTCTGTTCTCCAAGAATAAATTGGATAAAATGGATGCCTTTTCATTGGTGTGCTGGCCTGGCTCATGGAATCAATCATTACATTTTCAGAAATTCTGCCAGTTATTAAATATAACTATAATGAAAATTAAATTATATAAGCTTAAGTTAAATGAAGTATACTCAAAATTGATGCAATAAATATTCAAAACCCATTAATTCCTAATTATTTTACCATTATGCCTGCTCTTGAAGATTTTATGACTATTGAATATGTGTAGTGAAAGTACTCTGTGCTCGCTTCGGCAGCACATATACTAAAATTGGAACGATACAGAGAAGATTAGCATGGCCCCTGCACAAGGATGACATGCAAATTCATGAAGCATTCCATTTTTGAGGGAAATATTGGGAAAAATATAAAACAAAACAAAACAAAAAGAAAGTACTTTATAATGGTGTTTCATTACACATCTCCCAATTCCGTATTCAATAACATGAAATTGGTAGCCTAAAATTGGCAAGGCTGCCAGCTATTTATACCTCCACTGGTAAATACCATTTTGATTAAAAACAAAAAATCAGGACTTCCCAACCCCTACCTCTAGAGAGTTGGCTGTTCACTTACCATCACTCCACGACAACCATTATCCTTTTTTTTTATAAAGATGTTGTGACCTTAAGCAGATTCTCAGAAATACTGTGTATTATAAAAAGAGATTAAATTGCATAGCAGAGACTTCTGGTGTCTAAGTTATTTTTGTGCTACAATGCTTAATAAAAGAAGTTTGGAAGTAGTTCATCAGCATCTCATTTACACACTTGGTTATTTCAGGAAATTGAGAATCCATCTTAGCTATAATAAAACCACCAAAGAGACACAAGGCTTGTGTTTCATGATTCCAAGGGAACTAAAGCTTGCAGTTTAAGGAACTTAAATTCAGTCTCTCCAGAGTAAAATTGTTCTTCATTTTTTTCCCCTTCAATATACTGGGCATAGGAGATGCCATATATGGAGTGAAAAGATCAGGGTCCCTAGGATCTGCTTCTGGATTATGCTACTGAATGTTACACCTCATGGTTTTGTCTCAACATTTTAGAGTCACCTGAGGACACTCTTACATACTGATACTCCTTGACCTACCTTGGAGCTACATCTTGATAAACCCATTGTAAACTCAAAAAATTTTAAGTCTAAAATGCTTTTAATACTCTCCGCTAAGCATCCTAGGTTAACATCACAGTACACTGTGGAGTAATTATTGTTTCCTCCTGTGGTGCATTATTGACCAAGAGCTGTGACTTGTTGTTATTGTTCAATATTATGAAACAGCATTGTCTAGTACAGTGGTAGTGTGGAAAATGTGAAATGTCAAAAGTCAGGTGAAGATTTCCACTCAGAGTGTGTTATTTTTGCTCCATTATAAAGTGAAAATATTCTAAGTCTAACTATTACTAATCAAGAACTCTATATACTGACAGACCCCACGTAGGCCCATTAATTCAGAATCTCTGTGGGTGGAGCTAGATGTTTGTATGTTTTGAAATGCACCTACAGTTGTTCTGATGTGTAACTAATTTGAGAACTCATGGTCAGATTTATTACCCATAAGGCAAATCCTCACTTGACAACTTTCTAGCTGTGCCACCTTGAGTAATTCACTTACAGGCTCTGTGCTTCAGAGTCCTCATCTGTAAAATTAGAATAATAACGTTATGTTAGATAATGTGTGTAAAATAATTTGGGGGCACAATCTCGCAGTCTGTTGTTCATTGCTAGTTTTATTGCTACTAAGCAGATTTTCTTTGTAGTTCTGCTTTATCTCCATGCTTTGTAACATGTACACATTTATACACTTAAATGGTGAATCAGCATATTCCTTTAAATATATTTTTTGTCTTCTTCTATTTATTTTCCTCGTTTCTTATGGTATGGTGACAATAAATTTTGACAGACCATGTTCTCAGTGGCTACAAAATGGTAGAGAAAGAAAAAGCAAAACATTTGCAACAGATACTGTGTGATCAGATTAAGAAGCAGAGCCAAAACATTTTGACCAAATGTCTGTAAGGAAAAGGAGAAATCTGCTTTACTCATTAACTGAGTCTGAGGAGGATCAGTGTCTAATTAAATGGAAATAAAGGGGATATCCTTCATGAATATATTATTTTAGGAGACAAATTCACTGGAAGAAGTATCCAAACAAATGCTGTGATAAAGCAGAATATCAGAGCATGGAAAATCAGTTACTGTGGCTGCATGGAATTCTGTTTTCCAGCGTCATTGATAGAGAAAAGGAAGTAGTGAAAATTAAAGTGTAAGCTTCTGGGGCCACTGTTGTAACATGGTGGGCTCTGCTGCTGCTTACCATCTGAGTTCTGACTGTCCCCCTTCTGATCTAGATCTATGCTGATGTGCCTTGGAAAGAAATGTGGGGTGGCCAAAGTCCTTGGTTCCCTGTACCTACCTGACTTATGGATGGGGTAATCTTTTAGAAATTTAAGATTTGTATACTAGCCTTTGGGACTGACTTCTAGTCTCACAAAACAGTAAGTCTAAACACAATAAAATTTGTTGCCCTTGACAAGTTATGGTCAGTCGCAAGCAGCAAATAAACGTGGGGGAATTGTAAAAATAGCATAGCAAGTCTAAGGAAATCCAGGGTCGATCATTGTAAATTGGCTGAGATTTGTAGAAACTGGGGCCAATGGCTGGAAAACTGAAGAGAACAATCTTTTCTCTCTGTCTTTCCCTCTCATGGCTTCTTGCTTCCTCAGCACTGGATTCTCTGATCTTTATCAGACATTAGCTTGAACATGGACCCTGGTCAGAGCTCAGCACTCTCCAACACTTACTCCACTGGTTTCACATCTTGCTTGCACCGTGCGAGTTGATGAGTAGATTGTTCTGAACCAGGATATCAGTCATGTTTCCGATGATTAGTGGCCCCTGAACAGTTCTCAATACCTGATCCACCCAACCCAGACTGGAATGAAAAAAGTCATGTGCTGGACATTAAGAGCAGTCATGTGAGACATGAGTGGTAGGGCTGGGAATATGTTTTGTATTCTGTTTTAATTGTAAAATGGGGTGGATTAAAGCTTTTCTAGCTGCAAGTTGCAACACATGTGCAATATGTTGTTTCTGCAGAACACTAGTGAACACAAACCACAAATTAGAAGTCTTCCTGATTCACTGTTTTAGTGCAGGCTATTTCAAGTTCACTTAATATTATATAGATATTTCTTCTCTGAGTCATTCCCTTGAATCATAATGTGATGAATGCTGAATGTTAATGGAGCCTTCGAAGAAGTAGCAAATCAATATCTCGGAGATTTAGAATCTTTCCTTTCTGACAGAGAGGGGACTCAGGCATGAAAAATTGAAATCTTTCAAATTATATTGGCCACCATATGCCAAATATATTAATTGATGTATGAAATGTAGCACAGATTTTATTATGCAGGTTCTCCATTGAAAGGCATATTAAAGATCAGGGAGTTTTTCTTTTAATGTAGAAAAATGTGGTAATCTTTAAGAAAACAACCATGATGGATGAATAGATGAAAAATAAGACAGCAACAAGAAAAACTACAGGCATTTTATCAGACATTGGAATCTGTTTGTAAATTGGTAAGAGAAGCATATGAGAAAATGAAAAGAACTCTGTGACCAGAATTTGTAAATACTAATCTAGGGAAGGTTCTACAAGAGCAGGGAATCCTGTACCTCTGTGCTCAGAACAATGCTTAGTGCAAAATAGAAGCTTAAAAAAGATTTAGAGGATAAGAAACAAGTTCTATGATATCTCACTGAGTCAGCTAGATGACAGTGGACACATGGCATTTTTTCTTCTTCTGGAACTGTTTCTTCATTAATGAGTTGGGCTTTTTTAAGTCTTTTTAAGTGTTGAGATTCTCTGATTATGTCATGTGTTCAAAACTTCGACACATCTATTTGTTAAATCTTTACTTAAAACCAAATTCTCCATTTTAAAACAAGTAAAGTCATTCCCCAGGCAAAGCAGTCAGTCCTTCATCTTTTCCGTAAGATGATGGTGTAAATTTTTGTAGATGATAATTATAATGGATAAAAGTATGTTACTGGTAAAAACACTTTATAGTTAATTGAATAGTACAAAATCAGATGAAGGGAAGCTGTGTCTGTAAAACTATTTCAGTAGTTTATACTCCATGGGACTTAACTGTTATAAAATATTTTGCATGATTTCTGTTCTCATATTCAAATACCTTTTACAACTAGCTCTTCATATAAAACAAAAGCACATTGATGATTTTGTAGATGGGATTTTTCTCAGATTTTATGTTGAGAATGCAAATCTTAAAACCCTTTGGGGAGTTGCTAAATGTGTCATAACATTTAGCTTGCAAAATATCGTCACATTTCAGAATTGTTCACCCTGTCCAAAGTGCTGTGGCCTTGTCCAGTTCTGCAGAACATATGCCTCAGGCAAAGTAAGAAAGACACGTTGTCCCAGTTGGCAGTTGTTCACATAGAATAAAACAGTTACAGAGAATTGTGCTGCTCTAAGCAAACTCTGCCTGATAGGACCAGCTGGCCTTGCATAAAAATAAGCAAGGTGGAGTTAGTACAGAGTAGATATAAGATACACAGATTGAAAAAAAAGAAGAAAAAAGATAACAAAATGACAGTACTTTTTAAAAAGAGGGTCACATTTTAATTCCTGATTTTTACAGTTCAACATTAATATCTCCATATGTATACAAATGGTGTAAAACAAGACAGAGCTTCTAATTGAACCCTGGAAAAAACATGATACGTCTGAATATTTATCTGTTAAAAACCTTCATTGCACTGGTTGAACATCTGCTCCGCAGTGTAGGAGGATAGCTGATGCTCTGTCTCATGGCATCACTGAAAACATAGTAATTCTTTTGATGTATCCAGATGTGCAGATATCTGATGTGTCCACACATGTTAATTCCATGGACAGTGTTGTCATGAAAATCTTCTAATGGCATTGATAAATTCTTTAATGAAAGACAAGTTATGAAACAGTTTTCATAGAAGCTGCATTTCCGCAGCATATAAATTATTACTTTTGCTTAAGTTAAACAAACGTTTGGGTAGAAATGGCAGTGTTGACACCATGGTTAAAAAGATGTAATGCCTTGAAAAAAGTTGTGCTCAATCCCTGAACTGAATTCCCATTCTCACCTCTCTGTGGGCTCCAGGACTCATCTGTATGAACACAGAGGTGCAAATACTCAATGTGAAGAGGTGGCATCACTGAAGGAAATGATGACTCCAGGTCACTGTAAATATACTATTAACCTTATCCTCATTCTCTTTCATCTGGTTTACTTTATGCCGCTCTCCTGGTGTTACAATTGAGGCACCGTCATCTTATTGAACCTTTGTGTATTTTTAGTTCCCAGGCTTGCTGAGGTCCACCACATTGCTTCAGTAAAATTAAGATCATTTGGGTTCGTTGAAACCAGAGATGCATTGGGGTGAATGTAGCAGGGTCTGGTGTTTTGTGATGCAGTGGCATGACTTTGGCTCAGCATAATGTGCAATATCCTGATGATGGCTCACCATACTGTACAGTATCCTATATAAACTGGAAGAGAAGCCAGTTGTCTCTAAAGGCAAAGAACAGGCCTGGTGCAATAGCCTAGTGGCTAAAGCCTTTGCCTTGCATGTGCCAGCATCCCGTGTGTTTGTGTCTCTGCTGCACCACTTCCCATCCAGCTCCCTGCTTGTAGACTGGCATACCAATTGAGGACAGTCCAAAGCCTTGGAACCCTGCACCCATGTGGGAGACCCAGAGGAGGCTCCTGGCTTCTGGCTTTGGATCAGATCGTTTCATCTCCAGCCGCTGCAGCTACTTGGGGAGTGAATCAGCAGGGAGAAGATATTTCTCTGTCTCTTCTTCTCTCAGTAAATCTGACCTTCCAATAAAAATAAGTAAATCTGGAAAAAAATAAATAAACAAAGGCAGATAAAGAGCTAGAAAAAAAGAGAGGCTGATGACCTGGTAAGATTGATTGCCACTGTGGATATGTGTTAAAAAATTGTGTTGTGCTCCTCTGAAATGTGCAGGTCATATGTTAATATAAAATTCTATAATAATACTAAAAGAAGAAACCTAAATGTTGAGCTAGTTCTCAACATTTACCTACTGAAGATTTCTAAGTGAGATTAAGTCAGCTAATCCCTCATCAGCTATTTTATAAACTATGCAAAGTTCTCTTTTTCACTTTCCAAAAACACTTTCATAACAGTTTTTAAAATTATTACTATTTGTTGTATTTGAAAGGCAAATTTCTTTTACACAGAGTGGAGAAGAGACAGAATTTTTATCCAAATGGCCACAGCTGCCAGAGATGAGCAAATTCAAAGCCAGGAGCCTGAAACTTCCTTGGGGTTTCCTAATGGATACAAGGCTCAAGGACTTGATTCATCCTCGACTGTTTTCCCAGACAATAGCAGTGAGCTGGATTTGCAGTGAAGCAGGTATTAGATGAACCAGCACCCACATGGGATGCTGGTGCTTGCAGATGGAGGAGTAGGATGCTACGTCACTATGCTGGCCCCCAGACAGTCTACTTTCCTTCCCTTTTCCTTTTCCTTCCCTTTCCTTCCCTTCCCTTCTTTTCTCTCTCTTCCCTCCCTCTCTCCCTCTCGCCCTCCTTTCTTCTTTATTCCTCTCTCTTTCTTTTTAAAGATGTGTTTCTCTTAGAGAGGCAGATTTACAGACAGGAGAGATGGAAAGAAAGATCTTCCATCCACAGGTTCACTCCCCAAGTGACTGCAACAGCCAGAGCTGAGACTATTCAAAGCCAGAAGCCAGAAGTTTCTTCCAGGTCTCCCACATGCGTGCAGGGTCCCAAGGCTTTGGGCCATCCTTTATTGCTGTCCTAGGCCACAAGCAGGGAACTGTATGGGATATGCCATATGGGAACTTGTAAGGTGAGGATTTAGCCACTAGACCATTGCATTGGGCCCAGAACAGTTCTTAAAATGTATTTTTTTTCCAGTTAGTACCCAATAAAACCTACAGGATAGAACAAAGAAAAAAAAGTTTCTACACTTGATCTTAGTCAAAAGGCCTAGAAGCAATTCTTTAAAATTTTACTTAAAAATTATGTATGGGGAGGGTTTGGGGAGGAATGGGAGGAATCCCAGTACCTGTAAAACTGTGTCACATAATGCAATGTAAAAATAAAATAAAGTAAAATAAAATAAAATAAAATAAAATAAAATAATCAAGTAAAATAAAATAAAATAATCAAGTAAAATAAAATAAATTATGTATAACCCAGTACTGTATTTTGCTTCTGTAGTTGGGCACATATATATGCAAATATTCACAAGTATGAATTTTTACATGTGTGACCTCTAGTGTATGTATATCCAGTTCTATATTGTTTCTCCTAATTGTTATTCATGGCACATATTTTTGTGTCCCTAAGTAGGTTTTGTATTACTTCAGAATAGAGACATACCCAGTCTTCTTTGGTTGAGCATTTAAATTGTTCGTATTTGCCTGTGATTATATATAATGTAATGAATATCTTTACTAATATGATTTTAATTCTCTCTTTTTAGTCTTTCCTTTTTTTCTGGGTCCATTCTGGATTTCTAAAATCAGAACTCCTTAAATGTTCACTGTTCAAATAAGTGGCATCCTAGTTAATAGCAATTATCTTTCATTCACAGAAAGTTGTACTTGTGGAAAATTGGAGCTGATTAAGTTACAATTTTTCCTCGGTTAAGCATAATCTCACCAGAAATAAAGGCAGTTAATGTTGTAAGTTGGTCCTAAGTAAAACCCAAGCACTAAGCTTTTAAAATGAATGCTGCTGAGCAATTTTACATATCGTTTTGACATTACATAGCAAGATTCTTGAACTAATGAATAAGATGTGCCAGAACTTAATATTTGGCATGACAGAAAACTCTGAATAATAGAATTCAAATAAAATGCTTTGCTCTTGGTTGCTTTTATACTTCCTTGAAAAGGGGGAAAAGAGAAAAGAAAAAGCTTCATTAAAGAGAATAATAGCCAAAGGAAGGAATAACAAGATCACTTGCTCTTGTGAGAAATAAAAATTCTTTTACTTCAAATGATTTTTGTTTTCAGTTCCATAAAAAGAATTAATTTACATGCTCTGGAAATCATTACTGACAACGAAAAAAGGAAGGAAAGGACGGACAGATGAATGGACAGACAGAAAGATGAACCCACTCCAGCTTCGCTGTGTCAGTGGCATGGAGTGAGCTAGGAAGCCGCCAAGTTTTTGAGGGTTTATAACGTGGGGCAAATTTACTGCTGCTGTCAACTCCTGATGTCTTGATCTGTGCTGTGGCTGCCCTGAGATCTGAACAGCAGGCCCTCAGGAGAGAACCTGAGACACACCTCATTGTCATTCACGCCAACATCTAATTGATTGTGGCTGATTATTTCAAAAACAGAGGTTTTAAAATAATGTCTCTTCTTTTTTAAAAAGATGTATTTACTTTTATGGAAATGGCAGATTTCCAGAGAGCTCAGGAGACACAGAGTGAGAAGAAGATCTTCTATCTGCTGGTTTATTCCCAAATGGTCATGATGACCAGAGATGTGGAAATAGGAAGCCAAGAGCCAGAAGCTTCTTTTGGGTTGCCCATATGGGTGCAGAGGCCCAAGGATTTGAGCCATCTTCTGCTGCTTTTTCAGATCACAAACAAGGAGCTAGATTGGATGTAGAGCAGCTAGGACACAAACTGATGCCCATATAGGGTGCCAGCGCTTACAGATAAAGGATCAGCCTGTTGAACCACCATGCTGGCTCTAATAATTTCTCTTCTTGATGAGAAACCATCAACTAAAAGCAAGCATTGAAAGACACTGTGTTAAACTGCTTATGAAGCCAACACCAGCATCCCATGTGTATGCTGATTCAAGTCCCAGGTCTTCCAAACAAATAAATAAATCTTTTTTTAAAAAGTCTTCAGCTAAAACTTCTAGTAAGTGAATGGTTATTATTGTTCTTTAACACCATAAACATGTAGACAGCTTCTCTTGGTCATGTGTTTTCTTTGCTCTGGCATTGCAGCTCTTAACCAGGACAGACTGAGGACAGGTATCTCCTGAGCATGGTCCCCGTATGTCTGTATTCCTCACCCTCTGTTCACTGCTTGTGTGGGACAGTGCAGGTAGCGATAATAAGATGCTTTATATTTCTAATTTGTGTGCCATCAGGAGTTCCAGGAAAGGTGAGGCCTAGCAGTAGTGGAATGCAGGCAGAGAAGCCAGAGAAAAGTAATGTCTGTAGCTTTGTAAGTGTGTCCAGGTTATTTGTTGCATGTCTTTTAGGATAACTTACATTCTTGGGGAAGCTGGGACATAGGTCTGCAGCTTATTGGATGGACTTCAGGGTAGTGCCTCTTGGGGTCACGACTGATTAGATATGGACTTGTAATTTGTTATTTCTAGTAGGCCCTATTATCATCAAGCTTGGATAATAAAGACTCCTTAATAAAGCTTGAAAAAAACATGTAGACAACTTGAGAGATGATTACTCTTGAGACAAATAGAAAGAAAAGTGAAGACTTTCAACTTAAGTAATTGTGATATGTATACCCAGGGTATACTGATTTACGTATACATATGATTTTTCAAAATTATCAAGTCAGTAACTTTAATTTGTATAGCAATTAGTGATTTTAAATTCAGTCATCATAAAGGGACAATCAAAAGTTCGTTGAAAATCTATATAATGAAAAAAGCTTACATGGGTTTCAGAAATATCTTATAGAAAAATAGGCAGTCATCTGGGGAGTGAACCAGTAGATGCAAGATCTTTCCCTCTGTCTTTCTCTTCCTTTTTCTCTGCAACTCTTGCCTTGCAAATGATTAAATGTGTCTTTTAAAAAATGAAGGTAAAATATATTGTGCATTTTCCTTTTTTTGAAAGACTTATTTTATTTATTAGAGAAAATTTTTCATCCTCTAGTTCACTTCCCAGATTGACCTTAACTGCCAGGGCTGGGCCAGGTAGAACGCAGAAGCTTCTCCCAGGTCTCCCAAACTCCCACATGAGTGACATTAGAAGGGAGCTGAATTGGAAGTGGAGCAGCCAGGACACAAACTGGTGGCTATACTGGATGCTGGTTTCACACACACACACAAAAAAAACCACCAGCTTCCACTAATATTCTACAGTGTAGGCCCACGTGCTGCATTACCTACTAACTTCCTAAGCATCCTCAAGTGTATACATAGGTGAGAAGGAATTACTAGGAAAATTAGCCTGTGCAATCAAGGCAACAAGGGAAGCTAGTAGCATGGCTAAATTCACACCCAGAGGTCTCAGACCCAGGAGAATTGAAGATACATGGCCAAGGACCTGTAGTTCTGTTGTGAGAGAGCAGGAATCAAAGGCTGTATTCACTTCAGAAAAAGAGCTCGGTTTTTTTGCCCTGCTTTTTTCCCCTGTATGCTCAGCCAGTTACACAGTGCCTGCTTGCACTGAAGGCAGGTCTTCCCCAGAGTCACCCTCACACACACTCCCAGAAATAATGTTTCACCTGATACTATATCTCTTAATCCAGTCAAGTTGATGTCTAAAGCTAATCACCACACATCAGAACTGTCTTTGTGTATAAATAATTTTTAATTTGAAGGAGACTGCATTTTCAGTAGCCAAAATATTCTTTGTTCCCCTAACTCTAAGCTTTCCTCTCTTCATGGACCTTCCCCATCGTCCTTTGGCCACCTGGATTCATTTTGCTTTCACGTTTTGCTTAGACTGTTCCTGCCTCGTTTTTCTATTAATTTTTTAACATTTCTTTAATCAAAATGAAAGTGTTGGTATTCATATCAAAGTTGAATCTCCAAATTTAAAAAAAAAGACAGAAATACCTGAAAAACTTGCTGTTTGGATTCCAGAAAGGTTTAACAGCTGTTTTCTGGAATATGTAAAAAGTAGTAGCCATTAATTTTAAAACAATCTTTGAAGCATTTAACATTTAAACAAGTCAGTTTTTATTTTTAAACAGTGTCTCCAAGGTTGCTTTATCTCATTGGCTTCAGTGCTGGATAGCATTCTGTGTATTCTTCCTTTAGGCCCAGATGTATATTCTGTTTTGAAATTGTTAATACACATTCAGTAGAAAAATAAAAAGTGATGCGATTTTTTTGTAACATGTTCACTGCAGTATCCTTAGTGCTTTAAAACTATAAGGCTTGTTCTCTCAGGGGAAATCTATTTAAAAAGTCATTATCTTTGGATTGAAGTCAAACAATGCATTGTGAAAATGAAATCTCTTTGAAAGTTCAGGCTCATAACACCAAATAATAAATATATTTGCATTTTCTGATCCTTGGTGAATGATATAATTTTAATATCCAATTTTCCTTTAAAACATGCACAATACATCATGTTTTTTTGGTAGCAGAATTTGGTTCATAGTTAAATATATGGTAAGACTAGAGGAGACAACACTGGAGAAAAGGAAGTTACTTTTTTGAATGTTACAATTTTAAAACATGATTTTTATAAAATGTATTTGCGTAAGTTTATTTTTCTTTGTGAAGTGATCAGGGAGCATTCCTTCAGGTTTTGAAGAACAGTGTGATTAATTTAGAATTTACATCTTGACTTTCAGAGAAGTAGTATACTTTTCCACAATTTTTTTTTTTTTTGACTCTGTAGGCCAAGGAGGCAGCATCTACTGACAGTCACTGTATTGTTAGTTTTAAATGAGGTACACAGTGACTGAGTGCAGTCGAGCCAGGACTGCAGCAGGCTTAGGATACAAGGAAGAGTTTGTGAAAGTTCACACTCAGTCTGTAATCAAACCTGTGGCTGGTCAGAGACTTCTGGGCTGGTCACACGTTTGTTACAACTTTTGCAGACTTTACAGACTGACAGGATCAACTCTTGCTAAGAAACATGCTTCTAGGTAAGTAACAAAACTTACAAAGGATAGATATATCCAAAGGTGACAATGAATGTGTGGGTAGCTATACTTAGCTTTAGTTGTAATTTTCCAGACTTGTACAGGTTTCAGACAATGCTGGGCAGTACTTTGTCCTGTGAAATTTTTAGGCAGTGAAGTTTGGCAAATGAGAACAGTGTTGGAAATGTGTACTTAAGTTAAAGAAGCAATCTTGCTTAACATTTGAGTTAAACTTTTTTTTCCTTCCATGAAGATAGACAAAACATGTTGGGGTTTCATCAGTAGTTTTAATAGACTATTAATAGATCCCTCATGATCTAAGATTAATGTGGATTATATATATTGTAAAAATGCTTTGATAATTTTTCTAAACAGAGATTATACTGTATTAATATTTAAAGAGTGAAAAACGCTCAAATTGTAACTTTAGAATTTATTTCAAGTAGTGAAATGCTGAAAAGGTGAAGTATTTCTGTTGCTGCATATCTTACTAATTTTCATAATTATATCTTTTATATTAAGTATTTTTAAATACAGCACTTATATATATTAGTCTTATTAGAAATATGACAAAACTTTTCAAGGAAGATACAATATAAGAAGTTTTCTCACTTTCTAGCAACTACAAAAGCTTTAAACCTAATCATTAAAATATTTCATTTACTGTCAAGTTAATACTATAAAACATTGGCAGTTTTATGGCTTGGATTATTTATTTTAGAAGCAAACATTGTTCCTGGTAGAATGAATCTATAATACACACTGAGTTGAGGAATATTCCAGTTAGTAAAGACTGAATAAGCATCTGAAATCTCCAAGAAATTGGGTGAAAACATATTTCATTACAGAGGCTCCACTTTGACCAATTTGACACATCACCTCACAGGTCAGAACATTTTAGTCTTTATTTTGTATTTAAAATTAAAGATGTCAATATTTACAGATGTTTTGTAGCCCATTTGGGATATGGTAAGCATAAATACATAAATAGTTCAAATTTTTAAGTTGTTGTCTGTATTTACATTATTTCAACATTAGGTCAGTCTGTATGGAGAAAGCCTATGTAGTTGCCAATCTATGTTGGTGGAAGAGGGATTTTTTTGCTATCAATTCAGTCATAATTTTTTTCTGTTACTGTAGAACATCATAAAGTGAAAACAAATGGGAATCCCAGGCTTGGGTCCTGACTCCTCAATACTGCTCCTGAATATCCTCTATTAAAAAATTCTTTAAGGTTTCACTCTACTTTCACTGTTCTGTTTTCATGTTCGAGACAACACATACGTACATAAATTAAACTAAATTTTAAGCAAGAGAGGCATCTCCTCTAGGTGATAAGTTTCGATCACAATGATGGAAAGTCAGTAGAATAGATGGTTTAGGAAAATGGGCCCGGCCTCTAGAAGTACACTATTGCTTTTCTGCAGTGGCTGCCATCTTAAAAAGCTTTTGTTAAGGCCCTAATGATACATATTTTACAGCCCTCAACATTGTAAAGAAAATTCTGATTAATACTCTCCTGGAAAATAATGAGTTTTTAAAGATTAAATTTAGCTATTTTATTATTTTATGTTGCAGTTACATAGGCTCTTGGATTTCCCTCACCCCCCACTGATTTCCCCTATATCATTACAATACTATAGCCCATTATAAACAGTCATAAGTCCATCATTTTTATATTTGACATTGTAAGTATGGACAATGGCAGAGAGTTCAACATCCTATTGTCAAGATATATTTAACAGTTTCATTGGGAGTCCATCTTTGCTTTAGAAGTAGAGATGCATATTGCCTTGTATCTTCACAGCTGGATATGAGAGTCCCCATTACACAAGTACTATACATCCACTTAAATGAAAAGTCGTAAAACAAAATCAGCAATAGAAAGAAAAAACAGATAATTGACAACATGAAGTTTCATGATGTACTACTGAATGACCAGTGCGTCACTGAAGAAATGAGAAAGGAAATAAAAAACCTTCTTGAAGCAGATGATGCTACTGCGTGATCTATGAGTCAGTGAGGAAATTAATAAGAAAAAGTCTTTTTTGAATGAATGACAATGAAGAAAACAATATCAAACCCCTTGAGATGTAGCAAAAACAGTATTGAAAGGTCTGTTATCTGTATTTTACATGAAGATTGTCTTTTATCATAGAGAACATAATAGTGATAAATAATTAAAATAATGATAAAAAAACGATTCTGAAATTGAGGTCACCTGTACACTAGCTCCCAGCATATTGTCACAATGTATCTATACCTCTTCATGTACCAGGGTTTCCTCTATGTCATTGAAAACCTAAAGTCAGCACATTGGTTGGTTGATTGGTTGTTTCATTTCATGGTGACTGGATGGAAAAGCCTGAAGGTGAAACAGCAGGAGTTTGAACCCTTTCTTCTGCTTCCATGTGATTCCAGGAAAATAGCACACATTTCTTAGGTAAACATGGACACGAACGATAAACATTACTGTAAGGATTAACTTGTTAATGTTTATAAAATTTCAAGTATCATAGCTTAACCTTAAATCAATAGCTAATAAATGATAGACCACGGTTGTTTGCCTTCTTAAATTATCAATTGTTGATTTCCATTTGGATTCATCGTATTTCCCAAGATTGCTTTAACTGACGAGGCTTTATGAAGTTAGTAACTTGAATGTTCCAGTAAGCTGAGTGAATGATTTTCCTGTGTGACTTCAGAGTCAACCAGAGCTAACTCTAAATTATACCTGTGAGCTATAATTACTCCAATGGTTAAGACCATTTTGGTTTCTGGGAATAAAATGATATATTTTACCATGCTTGTGAAAGAAGCATTTGTGAATTCATCTCTGTCCTCTATTCATACCTTGGTTAAAATGAGCCATGGTGTCAAGCAGTTTCTTTGGAACATTATATAAACTTACTTATTCTTGGCCACGTAGCAGTTGGGGATATGCAAACAGTTCTGAAAGGAACCAAACAGCAAATCTTACTAGACAGGAAACCTCATATTTACACAATAATCAATAGGGTGATGGTCACTAGGATGCCGTATGACTAAGTTTTCTTGTTCATTGCAAATGGGAGTTAGCATCTTTTTAAAAGGGCTTATGTTTACATGTTCAGCAGGGCTAGCCTGAAACATAGTTGTGGCCCAGACACTTCACCTCAAGACTGTTCTTTCCCTTCTCCTGATCTAACATAAGTGCCTTTCTCTACATTCTGCTGTTTAGTTGGTATTGTTATATTCACACCACAACACAAATGGCTTCTAGTAGTTCATTAAAATTTTCTTCATGTTTGCCTTTCAGCACACTGAAAATCTTTAGGTTCAAACGTTAAAACCCGAACCCTATGCAGTTGTAAACAGTAACCAGCAAATTGGGAGGTCTTAGAGAAATAAGTGTGTATGTTCTCAATATAATGCATACTTACTATTCCCACCAGACAAAAATAAGTTCTAGAAGGCAAAACATTTGTCATGTATAAAGCATAGGTATGTGTGTGATGCATATACACCAACAGACATAAGCTGTATCTTTAGCACGAAAATTTTGTGAAACGTGAACATTTCGGTTAGCAGTTAAGTCATGAAATAGGATGCTTTAATTTCATGTCAGAATACCTGGGTCCAGTTCCCAGCTCTGGCACCTGACTTCAGCTTCCTGATGATTCTGAATTTTTGAGTCAGTGGTGATGGCTCAAGTAATTGAGCTTCAGCCACTCACTCACATTGGAAAACTGGACTGAGCTTCTGGTTGTCAGAATTGTTCCTGTCCAGTACAGGCCATTGTGGACGTTTAGGGGGAATGAACCAGCAGATAGAAACTCCTCTTGTTCTGCCTATGTCTTTTAAATAAATAAATTAATTAAAATTTTATGGGAAGGAATAAATAAATACTGGCTTAAGAGTCCCATTGAGAGGGGGAGATTCAATACAAGAGTATGAATTTTTACCCATTTCTCAGGTATTTTTTTTCCATATGAAGTAGCTTAATTTTGGCTTAGTAAATTTGAAATTGATATTTGTGGGTTTATTTTTCTTTTTGATGTCATTTATGTATTTATTTATTTAAATAGAGTTAGAAAACAGAATGGGGAAGGGTAGATCTTTCATCCACTGGTTGACTTCACAAATGGCTACAATTGTCAGAGTCTGGGCAAGGCTGAAGCCAGACAGTTTGAGCCTCAGCCAGTCTCCTGCATGGTTGCAGGAACCCAAGCACTTAGGGCCATCTTCTGGAAACTACTTCCCCAGGCATGTTGAGCAGAGAGCTAGATCAGCAGTGCAAGTTTGGACTTGAACCACTCACTCGATGCCACAACACTGGCATCAGTATTAGTGTTCTAATAAGTCACATATGATTGTTTGTGTCACTGCACTTTAGTTATAATAGAGTATAGAACCTAACAGCAATATGTACTTGGATTTAAAGTGTAGCTCCAACTCTTATTAGTTCTGTGACTCTTTTCAAATTGTTTATTCTCTTTAAGCCTTGGTTTCCTTGTCTTTGGCATAGTGGAGATCATAACACACACCCTGGATCATGAGAATGCACTAAAATTTATTTCTCCTTGCCTAGCACAATGTATGCCAATGTAATAGCCATAATTTTCTGTGTTGTGCTTTTTATATCCATTATTGGCCTTACAATTATGCAATAATAAATTTAGATTTGTGAGATAAAAATATTTTTGTCTGTGAAGGATAGAGGTCCCTCCAGGAGATGTCAATGATGTCCATAAAGATAAACTTCTAGCATTTGTTTAAGCCAGCAACCACACCTAATGTCATATAGCAAGACATCAGTTTTAACATCAGTTTTGCCTTCTGTAGAGATATCTGCATTGCTATTGGCCAACATCTTTGAAAATTCTAGAGAAAAGATGTTGGTTGAAATACTGTTTCAAAAATGAGGATTCACATCGAGTTGAAGGAATTTCAGTATTTAACCTGTGGAAGATTTTGTTCTCCAAAAGATATGTCCACAATTCCTCTTTCTTCTCTTCTTTCCTTTTATTCTTGAGTATTTTTTGTATTTTTATGAAAACTCTTAAAACTCAAACCTGCGATATTTCCAATATTTTGTTTGATTTCTTTTTCTTTGTAAAATTAGTACTTCTACAAATTAAAGTCCAATTGGAAAAGATGAGTGCTTTAATCATAAGCTTTGTGGTATGGAAAATAGAATAAATGAGCAACCTTTTCAGCTTTTCTTCTTGTCTGGTAATTTATCTTATCAGCTATGTTCCCATTTTTCTAGAAGGGAAATCATTTCGTAGCAAGTTACAATAGAGTAGGTTCTCCATACTAGACTACAGCTTTGCAATTTGTGGTTATAACACAGAAAACAGAGGCATTTGAGAAGCAAAGTTAACAGAATGCTGTATGTACTGAATATAGGCAACACATTAATCCATCAAAAATGGTGAACAAGGAGTGGAGTTCAGAAAGTATTCTGAGATAGTTATATTCATGACTTCTAGCTTTCCAGGGAGTTGAAAGAACAAATTTTCCCAAGGTAGACACACCATATTTCAAACGCATGTGAGAAATCAAAGAACTTCATCTGGGAAAAAAGAATATATTGACTCAGATTCTATATCCTCATGTTAAAAAAAAAAAAAAACAACTATACTCCAGGAGAGCTTTGGTGGAAATTTTGACTTTTAGCAGGCATCAGGAAAAGAAGCTAAGCATGCATGGATCCTAAATGATACTGTGGAGGGTCTGATTCACAAGAGACAATTTCTAACCCATGTAGGATTGTCTCAGGTCTGCTCATTGCCACTCCAGTAGGAGAATCTAGAGGTTTAAAGGTAAGAGATGTTAAAAAAAAATTAGAGATGTTATAGTAGAAGTGTAGAGGTTTGAAATAACAGTACCTTTGAGGATTGACTAGTAAAGTTATTCCCCAAACCAGGAAACTTAAAAATGTCATCATAAATGGGCTATAAAAATCTTCATGTAATTAAACCTTGCAATTCGGAAAACATTTTATTTTAGCTTGGAATCCTTAAAACAATTGTTAGTTGTTCTGCAGTGTAGTGGTAGTTCACACGGACAGCTATTCACAAATAATACATTTTTAAAGATGGATAGATTGATTTGAAAAGCAGAAACAGGATGGCAGATGGAGACAGATCAATCCTCGATGAACTTGTTCACTCCTCAAATGGCTGCAGAGCTAGGGCTGAATTCCATCCAGGCTCCCATGTGGGTAGCAGGGGTCCAGCACTTGAACCATCATTTGCTGCTTCCCAGGAAGTGTATTAGCAAGAAACTGGACCAGAAGCAAAGCCAGAACTCAAGCTCCATGCATTCTGCTCTGACATGGGCCTCTGTGTCAGCATGCCAGATTCCTGTCCCTACTTTTACAAGGTTGACATGCTTTGACATTTTGTGGCGTTAGTTGCTAAGTGTTGCAGAAGTCCATGAGTGTGCACAGTAGCACAAGGTGCTGGGTCTGAATTCAGTTACTTACACTCTCTGTGTCTTTAGATGTGAGGTAGATATTACATTAGTAATTCACAAATTTTTGTTGCACATCTGTTTTGGGCGAGATACTATGTTGTGTGTGTCTTAGAGATACTGAAGTAAGCAGGAAAAACTCCTACCATTAGATAGTATACTTGTGTCTCTGTCTCCCTCTTCCTCTCTTTCCCTCCCTCCCCCACTCCTCCCTCCTTTTTAAAAATAAGACTTAGAAACTTAGAGTCTAAGAATCTGATGCAGATTTTCTGGTATATCTCTATCTCTATCTCTATATCTATATCTATATCTTGGTATGGCAAATGAGAGGACAGTACATTTTCTGGTGCTCTGCTCAATCTGAAATAGTTAAGGTTACCAAATAAGCAGGTGAGGTCCTTATAGGACCCTGTAGAAATCATTGAAAAAAATGATTTCTGAGTATTTATTTTGGGTTAGTAAAGTCGGGCTGAGAAATTAATAACATTTCACCCAGTTCTAAACAGGTATGTAAATGGCCGTTATGGCAGCTTATCAAGAGCTGTGTAACTAGTAAATGATTCCACTATTTTAGATGAGGGTGACTTTGAGACTTGCAGTAATAACTGTAACGCCCAATTTCCTGGCTGCTCAGGCACGCAGTTTAAAGCCTCATTGTTAGTAATGTGTGCTTTTATTTAAAAAGTACTCAACTTGTGAAAACAGGGTTTCCCTGAATCCATTGGCACCAACTGTTCAGCCCTTTGAATTACACATGAAATGGTTCCAGGCATAGTGTTAATATTGGGATAAACTGTGTGACTGAACTGGGGGCTCTTGGTGTAGGAGATTACTGTGCGTGTACTCTATACTAGGATTAGAGTTCTGTACTTTAGGAAGATATTTATTGTAACTGTGAAATGAAAAAAAAATCCTAATAGTTGTCAAGATATATGTGTATCTTAATTTATATTTCTGCTTAGGAGATCACAGCCATTATATTTCACTTAAACCAGAGTTCGCTGATTTTTTGTTTTTTTTTACCTACAGAAAAGAAGCCTCAACAGTTCTGGTTTTGTTCTTATTGCTTTACAATAAATGCATGTGTACTTCTTCTTAAAAGAGATAGGCAAGCATACCTAAAGACAGTTCTTACCCTTGGTTTACTGCCTAAGCATTGGAAGGGGAGGACCAAGAAACAAAACCCGGCCCTCTGACACAAGTGGCAGAAACCCAGTCGTTGGAACCATCAACTAGAGCCTCCCTGGGTGCATGTTAGTAAGTAGCTGAAATCAGAAGTGGACCCAGGATCCAAATTCCAGTCTTTCACCATAGTATGTGGGCACCCCAAACAGCTCCCTTCGTTACCAAACTTTGGGACCATCTTTGTATAGTTGTTATCAGTCTTTTTTTTCCAGATTAATCATTGAATACATTGCTGGATGTTCTAGAACTTTAACCTGAAAATATATTATTAAGTATATTGCTTCAAAATGTAATACTAGTGGAAAATAAATTTATCTTCTGTTATCTAACTTTGAGGAGAATCCCTATATTTTACACTTTGGCCATCTTTTCTTCAAGTGCTAATAAATCTTGGGAGAAAACATGCACTCTGAAGACATTGAAGTCATAATTATTTAAATAATCTTATGTGTTTCTCCTATATTTTTCAGTAAAGTCATGTGGGTTTTTTTTTCTTTTTTCATTTGACATTCTGAGGAATGTCGTTAGAGAAAGGGGCCTCATAACGCTTTGTTTCCAAATGTTTGCCTTTTTGATTCCAAAAAGAAGACAACTATTATGTTATTTTGCCTTAATCCATTCTTACATTGTGTCGGGGTATGAAGGTATCAATTGTGTAAAGGATTTAAAGCCTCATAGCTGTCTAACAAGACAGAAAAAGGTTTATCTATCACTCAGCCAAGTCTTATGCTGTGACACATTGATTTCAAGAATATTCGTGGTGCTACACAGATAACCACAAAAGACTGTTGTGTCTTGATTCTTTGCCTCCCTACCTTATTGATCTGTTTTTCTTTTAGTGCTGATAAAGACAAGGAAATATCTACTGTGTGTGGAATAAATGCAAATTACTGCTACAACGAAATGATTGAAAAAGTCACTGTCAGCATGACAGCTTGTCACAGGATTCCTCTTCCTGCAATAAAACCCACAGCCTTTGTCTCAGGCTCAAGCGTGAAGGATATCGTGTTGTCCTTTCACCACCTAGCAATAACTGCCATTTGGGCTTTCATTTGTCTTCAAGTATCCATTATCTTGAATAATGTATGTCACTCTCCCTCATATGTACATCTTTCTATTTTTGTGATTTCTTCTGAATATCTAAATCCTGTATGTCAAGGAAACCTTCATCAACCAATCTTCTGAACATGGAGCTTTGATGAAAGGATTGCTTTCAGAATTGTCTCGTTTTCTCATCCTTCAAACCCAGCCTTCCGCATTACACTGTTTGATGTTGCTGTGGCGGGACTCCTGATGCTGGGTGCTTTGTGAAGGAAAGAGGGTTAATTAGCTAGTTTTGAAGGCTGAATGTCCAAGATCAAGCAGCCCTGTCTGTTCACCCTCTGGTTGTGGCCTCTACTGGCTGCATCACAGCATGATGGAAAGGAGAAAGGGAGAAGGGCATACACAAAGGACAGGTAAACTAGCATGGCCACTGTTTTTAGCAACGCTTGTGTAAACACACTCCACAAGAGCAGCACTAATCCCTCGCAAGGGTGGTATTCTGTGACATACCCATTTTCCACTAGGCCCTAATTCTTCTTTTTCTCAGCATGCTCTCTTTCTTTTGTTCTTTTAAAGGTCTATTTATTTATTTAAAAGTTAAAGTTAGAGAAAAGAGGAGCGAAATCTTCCATTCACTGATTTACTCCCCAGGTGGCCAGAATGGCCAGGTGTGCACCAAGCTGAAGGCAGGAGTTTGAAGCTTCTTCCGGATCTCCCACATGGATGTAGAGATCTCAGCATCTGTCACTTTCCTAAGTGCATTAGCAAGAAACTGGATTGAAACTACAGCAGCCAGGTCTCCAACTGGTGCCATTATGGGATGCTGTTATGGCAGGCAGCAGCTTTACCCACTAAGTCACAGTGCTAGCTCCCTAGGCCCCAATTCCTAATAGTTACAGCATAACTGCTATGTTGAAAAGCAACCTTTCTGCATGTTAACCTTTGGGAGAAAATCATAGCGCCTCTCAATATAGATACATACAGTCTTTGCAGGTAAAGTTTCACATTTTACACATTTGGTTTTCTAGAAAATTCATAGAGATTTTTTTTTGCTTTGAATTTAGTCTGTTACATACATAACAATAAATACAAGTTTCCTATATTTCAAAAATTAAAATAAGGGATTTATAAATGGTCATGCAAATGAGGTACCGGTTCATGCTGAATCTGTGATTATTATAAAATGTGTGTCTCATTCTGCATTAAGCACTGGGTTTCTAGTGGAAGTAATTCTTTTCTTTCATCCTTGACAGCAGAAAGGAAAGTATACTAATATGCAGAAACTTAGATATTGTGATGAGAGTTGTGTTTTTAAATTTCATTTTGTCATCATTATATATGACTAAGTTTAATATTTTTCCAAGTTAAGGAAAAATATAACATGGTTGCATTTAGGAATATCAAGAAATGTATAATAAGAAATAGAATTTCTCTCTTGTCTCTCTCAAATGGTTAATCCACATTTTCCCAAATAAACTGCTAATGGACTTTGTGCTTTGTCTCAGAGCCAAGTAAAATAGAACAGAACTACAACAAAACGTGTGTGTGTGTGTGTTTGCCATTCATAAATACAATCATTTGATACATTCTGCACCTTGATATTTTCACTTAGTGTTGTATCAAATATAACTTTTTTTTTTCATAGTAAGGCTTTATCTCCATGATTGGTGTTTTAACATGCATTTTAAAGTTTGATTCAGTCTCATAATTACAGAAAATTTGCAAAATAGTATCAAGAAATTTTCCCTTTTTTAATGAGTTACCCTGTTACTTAGGAAACTGTAATATTGATCTCAATACAGTTATCAAAATTGTCAAAGTAACAACACACAGTTCTAAAGCTTATATCTTGACTTTTTGTTATAGTTCTAATAATATACTTTATACTTAGATTATTTGAAAATCAATCAGTGCATTTAGTTGTCCTGTCTATTTGATTGCTTGTCTGGAATAGTTCATAAATACTTTGTTTTTACTGCTTTGAAAATTGTGGACAGATTTGGATTTTCTAAGGCTTCCTCTTGATTGATTTCAAGTTGCGTATCTTTAGGAGGATAATATGAAAATTATTGCATTCATTTCATTGTATTCTGTTAGTTCTTGGATAACATTATATTTCTTCCATTATGGATAGTATTTACTTGCATCTCTTAATGAAGTTTTTGCTAGCTAGTTTTTTCTAACATAAAGTGACTATTTTGTGGAATGCTACTTGAAACCTTGTAAGCATCTCATTCCTCTCCAAACATGCCATTATTTTGTTTGTTTCATATGAATCGTGGGTTCCTGTTTTACTCAGTAAGTAAGGTGTAATCCCTTACTGACATTATTTATTTTGATGTGAAAATTATGCTAGATGAGACCAGAAAAACAGAGAAGGTCCTTCAACTTCAAGCTAGTTCCTGGGTTTTTTTGTTTTTTGGTTTTTGGTTTTTTTGGCTCAGGATCCTTGTCATTTTTGAGTACTTCCTTGCTGTCTGGCACACTAAGATATTTCAAGCTCCTTGTGAATTTGACTTATCTCAGCCATGACATTAGCCCTTTCTTCAAGAATTATGGCTGTTCTTACTGAAGAATGGTTTGGAAGCTGAGACACGGATGCTAGGTGTGCTCCCTGTCTTTGTTGGCGCCCTGGAGCCCTTGCAGCAGGCCACAGAAAGGGGAGATGTGTAGGTATACACACACTCATACCAGCACTCACACATGTGCTTCTGAATTGATTTCTGCACATTCTGGTAAACATTGAAAGTCTTAGGCTCACACTGGTGCCCCCAATCCTATGCTATAGCATAGAGTCTCTTCTTTTTTCTCCCTTTTCTTGCTGACAGCTCACTTCCCCAATTTTGAGTAACCAGCTTCTATTATGCTTCATGTTATGTATGTTCAGATTATTTCTGCATGTGTAACTCTCATTACACATCTATTCCCCACCCCTGCCACCACCACCCCAGCACAGATGCTTCCTCGGCATACCCAGCCTCTGAAATACCACATGGGACCCCCAACACTCTCACCCCTTTTATGTGGAAGCCCTTCCTCATTCCAACCCATGCTGCAGTGGCCTTCTGAAAGTTAAGCCCCTGTGCCAGAATTAGTATTCTACTCACCATACTTAGACTGCAGTATTTTGTGCTGAGCTGCACCTGCAGGTCCACCCTTACTACCTTAGTAAGGCACTCTACTAGGCCCACTTCTGCCACAAGGCACTGTTCTCCATCTGTTTGGGCATCCTGTCCTGAGTCACCAAAGTTCTCTCACCACACTCTGCCCTAGGCTAGACCTTGCTTTGCCCCAACCAATAACTTTAGAGAAGTGCCATTAAGGAAAGTGAAGTAAAGCATTAACTTTAAACAAAATCTTAACCTGCTATTATTTTAATGTGAACAACTATAAAGGAGGAATTATTGCTGATGTCATATAGACCACCTCACTTCTGAGTTTCTCTCTTGATAGCTGTGATTACTGCTGCTGTTTATATACATTGTGGCTTTTCAGTGTGGATTGCCCTTAACTGATGAATATGCGTGAACCTTCTGTATACCTGAGCATCTTTTGGTTTCGCTCTATCCCTGGATTCTCCCAGTCACACACTTGCATTTTTGTTTTTCTTGTCATGGTATAGCTACTATTGAAGGCAGCCTAATTCAGTAACAGTACAGTCACTGAGGCAGGAGGTTATGACTGGCCCTCTGAATCACCTCTTGCTGATTTAGAGTTCAGCCATCTCTGGGGTGCTACTCGGCTCAGCAATGCAGCATGTCCTGGACTAGGGGAATTCCACACAGTTCTGAACTGCTCCAGGCTGGCCGCTTCAACAAGCATGGCTTGGTTTCAGGATTAAAGGAGCTTCTTGAATAGTAGGGAACATGAGGGTTCCAGGATACAACAGGGACACTTTTAGCCACATTGGAGTTTGGTTAGGGTCCTTTATTCTGACTGTAGAAGCAAGGCAGTTTTCTCCAGGGAGTATTCCAGACTGCAGTAGAAATTTGCACTGTTCAATGTTCTGTTCACATATAGTTGAGATTTGGCGTGGGAGATTTGTACTGCAGGACTCTGGGGCAAGTTGGAGTCAGCCTGACCTGGAGGGCAGTCAGTTTGTTTCTGTCTAAAGTTCAAAGCTGTGACATCAGACACTGATAAGCTAAAATAATGTTTGTGTGAAGTTTTATCCCTAAAACTTTGCTCCTCCTAGGTTATAGCTTTCCACATATGTATGGTTACATGTTAAACAGTTTATTAGTACACTTGTGTAAAGCTCTTCAGGATGTTCCCCTCAAAGGAAGATATTGCTTGACTTTCTGAACACACTCGAGGTCATATGCTCATAATCTACGCTGATTTTAATGTTTCTCTAGGACTACATCTTTGGAGCCTGTGGCTTAATTTGTGCTGTTATATCTAGAACAGTGCCAAGTCCATGGGTTTCAAGTCCAAGTTTTAGGCTTTCACAGAGAGCAGGTCAGAAAGGTTTATTTTGGGACCCTGGTTGAGGACTCACAGTGTCAGCAGGAGCTCAAGTATTCATTTATTTATGCAGAGAGTATTTGTTGGGAATTTTCTGTACCCAAAATAGTAATAAGTAAGTAACAGTATTACACAGTTGAACATGACACCATGGTTGTGGTATTAAAAGAACACACTGGCATAATTGTGAGAGATAGCACACAGAAGAGGTAGACAAAGAAAGGAGAACAGAACAGCAATAAAAGAGGAGATGCCAGATTGAGGTGTGGTGATGGGGTGGAAAGGTGGGAACAAGTTATACTCCTTGGAGTTAAGTTTCACAGGTTAGGAGCCCATTTAATCAAACTATTAAACCTTTGATCTTCTCCCCAGAGAAGCACATGGACTTCTATACAAATACAGTTTCACAAAACATTCCTTTCATAGCCGTCATTCAGGGAAGTAGGGTCCAGACCTGAACTCTGGAGGCCTGCAAGGAAGCCTGTCCTTGAACTCAGCCTGAGAGGACTTTAAGAAGGATGAGTTTGCAAGTGGAGTGCTGAGGGAAGACTCTGCAGAGGAAGCGATGTACAAACTGCGATTGTTAGATCAGGATGGCACGGCCCTTGGAGAGGGTAGAAATAGTGCGCAGGCGTTGGGCATTGTGTGGTTCTTTGTGGTGTGTATTCAGGGCAATAAGGTTTGGGTCTCAAGAGTTTTTGATTGTTACGGCCTACCTTAAAATATTCTTTTTTTAGATTGTATCACCATCCACTTGAAATTCTTAGCATGTTGCTTGATAGCTTTGCTGATAGCGTTAATTCTTATAATTAAGAATGTGAAAATAATAGAAGACACTGACATGTACAAGAGTGTTTTAAAATGTTCATGGAAAATAGAATTGAAAGATGAGCTTGTTTTGGTGCCAGGATTTTTAAAATGCGTAGTTTTTTTAAATTTGCACAATTTTCATGAACTTTTTGAGGATGCTTTGTAAGCATACATTTCCAAAAGTTGAACCAAAATAAGTTATCTTTTCATTACATTTCCAGGAATTTTGAAAGTACACTAATTTGGAAGTATATTAATGGAGTTCATAGTCCCAAGAAGTAAAACTAAGAACAATATGAGAGCCGGCCTTGCCAAGTTCCGCATTTATCAGTTTCTCCCACCTAAACCTGGGGTCCGTGGTGCATGTCTCCTGAACATGACAGAATTTGTTCCAGCTGTAACATGGAGGCACACTGAAGTCTTGACCTTCCTTGTGTCTGTTTTGTAAATTTAATGAGATCGTTTAGCATGTATTCACGGTCTCTTACTGTTATTCACGAGCTTTTTCCTGCCACGCGACTTTCTAAAAATACAAAAATATGGTATTTTGCTTTGACGTTTCTGGTGTCTTATTCTCTGTCTAGAACTCTAAAGAAAGACAGCACTACCTAGCATGAACCCTTCCCTTTGCCAATAAATAATTACGGGAAATTGTAGTGCATATTTTATTCTTAAATTTATGACAAACGTTAGCATAGTATCTCGTCTAAACAAGATGTGGCAAACTGCATAGATAGGGCTTGAATTCGGGAAGGTAGGGTAATGAGATCCTAAATTGCCATCTTAGGTGGAGCTGTTGGCCTGATGACTGAGACACTTGCATCCCATAGCAGAATACCTGAGCTCCATGCCTGGCTCTGGCTTGTGACTGTAACCTCTTGTTCCAAATAACTGGGCTCATACAACCCTTGTGGGAGACCTGGATTTTGCTCCTGATTTCAGATTTTGGTGAGGCCTGGAATCAGTTAGTTCCAGCTCTGCGTATTACAAGATTTGATAAATGAACCAATGGACGGGAAATTTCTCTCTTCCTCTCTTCTCCCCTCCACTACCCCTGTTCATCTTTATCCCACTCTTACTTTCAACTGTATAAAATTTAAGTTAAAATTTGAGATACACTGTGATAGAAGAGATGCTGAAAGTGATGATGTAAATCAGAGGATATGTAACATGTGATTGGTCTTTGAATAATGAGCAGATTTATTTGTGTAGGTGATCAACTTAGACTTCTGATTTTTTGGAATTCATGTTTATTTGTTTTTGAAATAACAAGAGACCATAAAAAAACAGAGAGAAAGCACACCTGTCGTTTTGTTGGTTCCCAAAATGTGTGCAACAGCTGGGGCTGGGTGAGATTGAGGCTGGAAGCCAGCAAGTCTATTTGGGTCTGCCATATAGGTGACAGTCATTTGAAGTAAATGAGCCATCACCTGCTGTTTCACCAGTTTGCATTAAGAAGCTGGAGTATGCAGTGGAGCTAGGACTTGAAACCAGGCACTCCAGTATAGCATGCAGACATCTTAACCACTGCACCAGTCCCAGTCCCCATTTTTTATGAACAGATAATTTTTGTGTATTTTATGGAGTACAGTGCAGTATTTCAACACATGTATACAGTGTAAGCTTATCAAATGAGTTAATTTTCATTTTAGTTTCTTTAGCTTCTCTTTTTGATTGAAATCTATCAGCTCTTTTCCAGTTCTACATAATGCATGCAATTCATTATTACGAATTATAGTTGCCCAGCTGTGCTGTGGCACAGAACTACTTCTCTTTTTAAGATTAAGGTTAGAAATGTTTTTACTTATATAAGGTGAGTAAATTTCATGTATTTTATGCATGGATCTAAGAGCATAATAATACCATACCCTCCTACCTGCCCATGATCCCACCCGGCTGCCTCCATCCCTTTTTGTTTCTCATTTAATTATTCCAATGACATACTTTCAGTTTATTTTATAATCAAGCTTAACCCTTCACTACATAAAAAATTCAACAAGGAGTAAATAGAAAGAAACTGTTCCTTGAGATTATACACAAGGGCTATAACAATAATCTAACCTCAAAATGTCAGTCTCATTCATATACATTACATTTCATTCTGCATGTTAGCCACCAACCACAAATCAGGGAAATTACATTATTTCTGATATCTTTTGGTACTCACTATCCAATATCCTTATAGTTGTTCCTATCTTTGTTGTTGAGTATTTTGCTGTTGTTTCTCACATATTCTGGATGTTAATCATTTGTTGAATGAGTGGCTTACGATTTTTTCTTGTTTCATTCATCCATATGTCCTCCTTTTCTATCACTTGTCCCTGCATTCATGTGTAGAAGCTTCTCAACTGGATATAACCCCATTTGTCCAACTTTGCCTTTGCAGCTTCTAATTTTGGAATCATAGAAACAAGTAAAAAAAAAAAAGTCTATCCAAGTGTCTTGAAATAACTCGCCTATGTTCATTTTTATAATAGCTTCATAGTTTCACTTCTTATATTTAGATCATTGATTCATTTTGACTTGATTTTTTTACCTGATTTTTATATGTGATATCTTCCTGTTTAAATTTAGCTAAATGTTCCAATCCTGTTATTATAATCCACAGAATGCTAGAAATAATTAAAAGTTGCAAAAATTATCTTTGGGTGAATGAACAGTCTGGTTTAAGTATTTTCAGTGAAATAAATATTACACCAGAAATTGTTTCAAATATCAATGACTGAAAACATGAAAACTAAAAAGCAAAATAAATAAAAATATGTGGCATTATACATAGGAAAAGGCAGCCTTCACCTTACCTCTACTTTTGGTAATTACTGAACCTTGATAAATAGTGGATGTTTTGCACAGTGGCAGTGTTATGTGCATTTTGTTGCTTGTTAGCTGCATGACCTTGGAACGTGACTGGTAGGGTTGTTCCAAGGTTGAAGTGAGATAATAGGGTATACATATTGGTACAGGGGTTGAAGATCGCAATCATTCAAGGTAAATTAATTCCTGTCATTGTCTTTGCCAGGCATTGGTGGCAATAACATGGAGCTGAACTACTTCTAGGACAGATTGATTATGTCAGCTTTCCTATAGACATTGAACTTGTCACCAACTCTAGGATTTCTTTTTCTTTTTTTAAAGATTTATTTTTTATTACAAAGTCAGATATACAGAGAGGAGAAGAGACAGAGAGGAAGATCTTCCATCCAATGATTCACTCCCCAAGTGAGCCGCAATGGGCCGGTATGCGCCGATCCGAAGCCCGGAACCAGGAACCTCTTCCAGGTCTCCCACACGGGTGCAGTGTCCCAGTACATTGGGCCGTCCTCAACTGCTTTCCCAGGCCACAGGGAGGGAGCTGGATGGGAAGTGGAGCTGCCGGGATTAGAACCGGCACCCATATGGGATTCTGGGGTGTTCAAGGCGAGGACTTTAGCTGGTAGGCCACTGTGCAGGGCCCAGGATTTCAACATTGATATTTTAGCAAGTCTGGCAGTTTTAAAATATGATTAAGTATTAGTATCATAGGAATTCTTTTAAGTGTGGAATCTCAAATACTTAATTTAAGATTGCAAGTTGAGACTGGTATGAAGTAATTTGAAAATTTTTAACATGAACAGTGTATTAAAATGTGGTTAAGATATCTGCATTTCATACTGGAGTGCTTGGCCTATCTTTTGCTGTGTTTTCTTACTACCACCTTCCTGCTAATATAGACACTAGGAGGCAGTGGTGATAGCTAGATGCTGGGAGGCAATAGTGATGCTAGACACTAGGAGGCAGTGGTGATGAGTAGACACTAGGAGGCAGTGGTGATGAGTAGACACTAGGAGGCAGTGGTGATGAGTAGACACTAGGAGGCAGTGGTGATGACTAGACACTAGGAGGCAATAGTGATAGTTGGACTCGCAGTGGTGATGACACTAAGAGGCAGTAGTGATGACTAGACACTAGGAGGCAGTAGTGATGACTAGACACTAGGAGGCAGTAGTGATGACTAGACACTAAGAGGCAGTAGTGATATAGACACTAGGAGGCAGTAGTGATGACTAGACACTAGGAGGCAGTAGTGATGACTAGACACTAAGAGGCAGTAGTGATGACTAGACACTAAGAGGCAGTAGTGATATAGACACTAAGAGGAAGTAGTGATATAGACACTAGGAGGCAATAGTGATAGTTGGACTCGCAGTGGTGATGACACTAAGAGGCAGTAGTGATGACTAGACACTAGGAGGCAATAGTGATAGTTGGACTCGCAGTGGTGATGACACTAAGAGGCAGTAGTGATGACTAGACACTAGGAGGCAATAGTGATAGTTGGACTCGCAGTGGTGATGACACTAAGAGGCAGTAGTGATGACTAGACACTAGGAGGCAGTAGTGATGACTAGACACTAGGAGGCAGTAGTGATGAGTAGACACTAAGAGGCAGTAGTGATATAGACACTAAGAGGCAGTAGTGATATAGACACTAGGAGGCAGTGGTGATGACTAGACACTAGGAGGCAATAATGATAGTTGGACTCGCAGTGGTGATGACACTAAGAGGCAGTAGTGATGACTAGACACTAGGAGGCAGTGGTGATGACTAGACACTAGGAGGCAATAGTGATAGTTGGACTCGCAGTGGTGATGACACTAAGAGGCAGTAGTGATGACTAGACACTAGGAGGCAGTAGTGATGACTAGACACTAGGAGGCAGTGGTGATGACTAGACACTAGGAGGCAGTAGTGATATAGACACTAGGAGGCAGTAGTGATATAGACACTAGGAGGTAGTAGTGATGGTTGGGCACTAGGAGGCAGTAGTGATATAGACACTAGGAGGCAGTAGTGATGACACTAAGAGGCAGTAGTGATGACTAGACACTAAGAGGCAGTAGTGATGACTAGACACTAGGAGGCAGTAGTGATGGCTCCAGTGAATAAGCCACCCATGTGGCTCATAATACTTTACAGCGCAAGTACTTTATTTTTCCCCCTTTATTTTTGACAGTCTTTACATAGATAATTAGGGCACAAAGGGTCAAGGGCTATAGGAAAGTGGGTAAGACTATTATTTCCACATAATTGCTTTTTTTCTGTATCTGGGGTAAAGGGGGAGATAAAGGGAGAAGACTCACCCAGACTCCCACCTAATCCAGGTCCCCGATGTGGGGGATGCTCCGAGGGTCCTGCTCAACTGGTTTTGATAATTCAACAGTTATGATTTGCTACCAGTCTCGCCATTCCAAGCACACTGCAGATTCCACTGGTTAACATAGCCCACGTTAGAGTCTCCGTTTGCCCAGATTTTCACTGCCAACACATGGCTGGGGTAGTTGTTTGATTTGTTCTGTCCTCTGCCCTATGTTGTGGTACCAGGTATCCTCTGCAGGTTCCGGTGAACTGCCAAATCCTCCATGTGTACCTGGATATGCTGTCCACTGTTCCATCTGAGCTTCTGAGGAGGCTCGGCTCTGACACTTGCACTCCATGGCAGACCATAGAACCTGCACTTCTCTTCATGGTTAGGGTTTTGAGTCTGGCAGTTCAGTTGGGGAAATCCCCAAAGAAACTTTGAGGTGATCCTAAACCAGATTCTTGTGTGTACTTGCAAGTAAGGGCCTGGCACAATCTGTCGTCCCCAATCAGCTGGTAGTTGCAGTTGCTGGCTCAGTTCTGTTTCCAGCCCTGTCTTCCACTGGAATCCATGGGTGTTACAGTCCAGCCTGACTGCACAGGTACTTTATATTAAAACTTCCCTGTTTATTACCTAGCAAAGTCAGAGGATGTATCAATTACATTCCTGATAAATGAGAATTATATTTTCTTATAAATTTTAATGTAGGTGCTCTTTGACTTAGCAGCATGAGTCCTACTAAGCCCATCTTAAGATTCCTAAGTCGAAAATGTATTCAATCTCCCTAACCTTCTGAACATCATAATTCAGCAACACAATTCTTTGTAGAGTATCAGCCATTTACTTTCATGGTTTGATTTATGTCTGCAGGTGAGTAAACTATTTGAACATCAGTTCTCTGTATTTCAGGAGGTAAATGAAATGAGAAAAAGAATCTTACTGACCATTAGCAGGAAGACAAAACAGAAGCTTATCTACTCTCTTCCAATATTTGCTATTCAAATATCCCTAAGGAGAAGATTTCTTGTGATTTCTTGAAGTCCCACATTATGGTTTCCTGATTCTGCTGAAGCAAATTTAAGAGTTCCCAAGAGGCAAATTAAATAAATAAATAAAAACATTCACCCTTATATGGCAGTTGCATTGTAGAAAACACTGTCACATTAGGTGATACAAAAGTAAAAATTTCAAAGATTTAGAAACATTTGTATTTGAAAGATACATGCACACTATTTTCATAATATGCATTTTCTGTGAAATTTTGAAAACCTCTCATTTGTACCAGTTTCAAAATACTTTGCACCAAAATAAACTTATCTCTTAATTCAATTTTCTATGAATTTCTCTTCCACCTAACAACTTTTTGGTCATTCTTATTAACATGAATCTAAATATCCATCATTACAATTACACATAATGTTTTATTTTGATCAATTTCAAAACACATCCATACAGGAATGATCTTGCAAATATCCATTCAGACCCTCATCTAACTTCATTAAATATAATTTTTTTTCATCCTTGCACTAGCTCTCTAAATTCTATAAGGCATATAGAATACTCTTTATGTCTCAAATGCTTGTATTCATCTACTTATATAGCATCAGGATATATACCTATGCTGAAGCATTTGAGAAATTTTAAAGATATTAAATGCTTCAACTCTAAATGCTTCAGCAGAAAAATTCTAAGTAGAACATTCTCTGAAAAGCATTAGGAGATACTGATAGAGTAGTATTGATGGAGAGGTATCTGATAGCATATGGTACTCATAGTTCCATGATTGTCACCCCTGCTTTTTAATCTATCAGTCCAGGCTTACAAATTTAATTTATCACTTTAGTCTCTTTTAAACGGTTCCCTAGCTTTTTTTGTTGTTACTGCTGCTGTTCAGTAAGTTGAAGTTGTATAGAAATCCAAGTTAGTTTTTTTCTTTTGTATAAGATGTTTCCTTGATTTTATACATTGTTTCCCCATGATTCGATTCCAGTCAAGCATTTCTGACAGGATATACACTTAGTCAACATTGTGTAGCTTTCAGAAGAAGTGTGATGTCAGTACTGTATTACTGGTGAGTCAGGATGTTCAACATGATGATTTGCTGTATGTAGGCACTATGAAAGGATTAGATTAGGCTTATTCCAGTATTCATACGCACTTAGATTTGCAAGGCACAAACATTTGCAATCTACTGTTTAAGTAATTTGCAAGAATATAATATGTTATTATTAACTGCATGTACTAGATTGCACAGCGGACCTCTGGAACTCTACCTAATTAAATCTCTGTACACTTTGAACACTTTTCCAACAGTATTACATTCCTGTTATTATTCATCTGGATGTCCAAATCATACCAAAAGTGGTCAGCAACAGTAGTCCTCTGAAGTGGGCTTTGTTTTTTCTGACACATCCTCATCAGTTTGCGCATATCCTTATGGCACATCCAGATCTTTGTCCAGACACACCTTTAGACCTAACTTGGATTTTGTTGCCCCAAGAATCCTAGTTACTTTTAGTGGGAAATAGTGTTATATGAGCATTATATTTCAACAGAGTACTATAATGTCATTTTTTTCTAGACTTTTTCAGACTAGGACACACACACGGAGAGAGAGAGAGAGAGAGAGAGAGAGAGAGAGAGAGAGAGAGAATACTGTTGTAGTTACATAGTAATGCTTTGCTATTGCTATACTTCCATGATCAGTGTCATTTCAAATCACAAGATCCACCTTTTTTCCTCCATGCCATGGATGTACTTTCCTTTCCCTAAAGGAAAATCTGATACAACTGATAGAATAACAACATAATTACATATGTTCTTAGTTCTGCTATATGCACAAAATAGCATAAAGCATGCTTATACCAATACTGCTGCCAGAATGCTTTAAAAATTATATATATAGATAGATAATTTTCTTCTCTTAGGATGTTATTGTTTGATTTGACTGAGACAATACAAAGTGAGCTCTAGCGTCTCAAAATTGTTTAAAAATGGACATTACCGTACAGTCAGGCATTCATACCCCTGGGCTCCACACCCGTGGATTTAACCTGTTGGATCACAATTATTTAGGAATGGGTATGCACTGAGCTTGTATTGAAGCTGCCATTAGGATTCCTAAATTCCACATCAGGATGCATTGATTCAGTTCCCAGCTTTAGCTCATGATTCCAATTTTCTGCCAAGGCAGACCTAGGGAGGCAACCATGATGGTTCAAGTAGTTGGACTCCTGCCAGAAGCATGGGAGACCTAGACTGTGTTTCTGGCCTATGACTTCAGAATGGGCCAGCCCTGTCTGTTGTAGTCATTTGACAAGTGAACCACCAGATAAGAGGTCACATTTTGTCTTTCTGCCTTTGTCTCCCATAAGTAAATAAGTAAGTATTTGGGGGAAAAATACATGTGTATTGAGCATATACAGTCTTTGTCCTAGTTATTTGTTTAACAACTGAGTTTAACAATTCCGTATATAACATTTACATGTGTCAGATATTATAAGTAACAGAAAGGTGATTTAAAGTGTGTTAGAGTAAGCACATAAGTTCTATGAAAACATTCTAGTTTTTAGTAAAACTTGAATCTCTGTAGATTTTGTTATCTGTGGAAGAGGGCAACTCCTGGAGCCAATCCTCTTGAATGCTGAGTGTTCACTGAGTTGTTGACTGTAAGCATATTATACAGTGGTCTGTAGAATGTATTCATCTTGCATAATTGAAACATTTGTCTTTAATATGTTCCGTTTCAGAATTTATTCTCCATTGTCACTGCTTTGACCTGTTCTTGAGAATGCAAGCTAACACTGCTTTTAAATGCTAAGGAACGTAAATATTAGGTTGCTAACTAGATGAAAAATACAATCCAAATACAGCATCATAATTGTGTGTAAGATGTTTAAAAAGTATTTAAAATGAGCAAAGCACAAATATCTTCTTATGCTATTGAGGATTTGAACATTTATTATTCCTCTAACGTCAAGATCAAGAGAGGTTTGTTCAGATGTATTAATACATGCCAGATCAGAATAGTAGTTAACAAGCTGTCTCTGAAATTAGATGGCCCCAAGGCAAATCCTGCTCTTGACTCACCTCGTACTCACTAGTTGCAATCAGGTCAAGTGTGTTAGCTTTTCATTGTCTTGTTCAACTATAAAATTGAGATACTGCAGATCACCTGATATCATACAAAGTACTTAGCTCTGTGCCTGATGAATAGCAGGTGCCAAAGAAATGTTGGCTGTGATATTGATGATGATGGTGTTAAATCTGGAACTATTCTCTGGATATTCAGAGTTCCTAATATTAAATTTAAGGTTTGCTCCAATGTTGGTAACTGGGATTTGTGTGTGGAGGTGGGGGTTGGGGGATCTCTCTCTACTTTCCATACACAAGAAAAACATATCTGAACTGGAAGTTCTGACTTAGGGAATGACCTTGATCTTCTTTTAAAGTATCTGAAAAGTAAAAATAAAAATCTCTCCTACAAAATCCCAGTCAGTTGCTGCTCCCAGTCTTGGGGCAGGCTGACTGTGTCGGGATGCCAAGCATTACTGATGCTATAATCACTGAGGCATCTGCCAGGGATCTCGTGGCTAAAAACTAGGTAGGATAGTCTGCATAATAGCTAAGAATAGCTCTGGAAATTTTTCTGAAGTGTTTGCCGGCAAATGCCAGGCTTGGCAAGCATGGCATATTATAACTAAAGCAAGTATATTGTTCCTACTCTAGCTAGTAAGGGTGCTATAGTTCTAACTAAAACAGTAGCTAGAAATCATTTGCTTTGACTTCTTTATGTGTTTGCTTGTAGTGCTCTTGGGTTCCAGCCAGGGTAGTTTTATATATTTATATGGGTATTCTGTGCATTTTTAATCCACAAACAAACTATACATTCATATAAGCTATTGATTCTGTTGGCATGATGAGAGAAAAGTTTTTTCTGGCTCTGTTACTTCCTTGTTATATGTAGGTATCATTTTCTTTTTTTATTATTTTATTTATTTATTTTTCAATTAATTTATTTTTAAAATTATTTTTGACAATCTTTACATAGTTAATTAGGGTAAAAAGGTTCAAGAGCTATAGGAAAGTGGGTAAGACTATTATTCCCATATTGTTTCCTTCTTGTTTAAAGGGGGGTATTAAGGGAGAAGGCCCACCCAATTTCCCACCATCCTCAGGTCGTGGATGTAGGGCATGCTCCGAGGTTCTTGCTCAAGTGGTTTTGATAGTTCACTAGTTATGAATCACTGTCAGTCTTGCCACTCCAAGCACTATGAGGTCTTTGAAGTATCCACTGATTGACATACTCCATCACAGAGTCTCCGTTTGTCCCGTATTTCGCTGCCAACATATAGCTGAGATGGTTGATTGATCTGTTCTGTCTTCTGTCTTTTCTTGGTTAGGGTTCTGAGTCTAGCATTTTGATTGGGGAGATCTCCAAAGAAAACTTTGTCTGGGGTGTTCTCAGACCAGATTCTTGAATGTACTAGCAAGTACAGGGCCCGGCACAGTCCATCGCCCTGATTAGCTGGTGGTTGCAATTGCTGGGTTGGTTCTGGTTTCAGCCCTGACTTCCACTGGAACCAGTGGGTGTTGCAGTCCAGCCTGATTCTGCCCAGCACATACTCGGCCCTCACATAAACCAGTGGGAGCTGCAGCCTAGTTAGAATGACCCACAATAACCCCCACCAGGCCCACCCCCTACCCTGGTTTGCCAGTATGTGTAGCAGTAGTCCAGTCTGTCCCACACCCTATTCGGCCCTCGTACATATCAATGGATATTAAAGCTTTGTTCCATCTAACGAGCTCCACTATGCAGCCCACACAGATGCTGTTGGGTATCTGTCTAGCCACCCCAGCCCCTGTCCTAATCTTCATGCCCTCCCGTGGAAGTGGTAACCCAAGAGAGAGGAGCCCACTATTTCCTTCCCAGGCCTCTCCCACTCCCAGATATGCACTCTCCAGGTAGTTCTGTGGTTTGACTTGACAGAATTAGACCCTAGTTCCAGCTTCTGCCAGCTGATGCTGTGGCTAAGCCCAAACAACCCTTACCCACTCTGATTTTGTTTGCACCAGTAGGAATAATCAGCCCAGCCTGGCTTTTCCCTGATCTGGTCTGCATGAGGTACACAGGTGTTGTAGCCCTGCCCAGTCTGGTCTGCGCCCATCCCAGCTCATGCTCTCCAGTGGGAATAGCTGTCCAGCAAGGGAACCATCCCTTATTCCCCTGCAGCTCCGCCTCTCCCTTCCTGATTCTCACGTGTGCTGGTTGGGCGCTGTGGTCACATCCGGTACAGGCAACCTCACCCTGGCATTCCATATTGTGCACTGGTTCTTGTTGCGACCGAACCCGGCTCGACCCACACTCTGTTCTGGTGCTTGGATTTGCCAGTGGATGACATGAACTGATTCAGCCTGGTCTGCCCCCGACCCATGCTGAATGTATGCCAGTGGGAAACTTTCCATGGCCTGTTCTGGGCTGTTTCCTATCATGCTTCTTGTGCTAACCTGCAGGGACTGTGTCCTGCCAGAGGAGTTGCCCAGGCTCCTCCATCACAACCTCTCTCAATGCCAGATTTTGCACATACCAGTGGGTCCATGAGCCAACCCTACTCAGTTCACCTCATGTCCTAGCAGGAACAGTGACTTTTCCTGACTGGCCTTCAACCCAAACTGGTCCTTGTTGTTGGATGTTTCAGCCCAGTCATGGCTTGTCCATACCCACATACAGCTCACACATGGCTCAATAGGGGTTGAGACCTTGCCTAGTCCATCCCATATCTACCCTGGTCCTCCAGGACACCAGATGGTGTTGGAGTCTGACCCGGCTCAGTGCATCCAATCCCAGTCCACACTTGTGCCAAGGGATGCTACAACCGTTTCCTGATCAGAACGCAGCCCCCATTCCAGGCCACGTGCCCCTTGGTGAGAACCTGAACCCAGCTAGGGTGTCCCTTTAGCTGCCCAACTGGGCCAGTTCCCAGCCATAGATCCCACGCCTGCCCGTGGTTGCTGTGACTCAGCTTGGCTCAGCCCCTCACCTTTCCCGACCTCTGCCTTAGACACTGTGGCTTAGCGTTCCTGGCTCATGCAGACCAGTAGGTGCAATAGCTTATCTCAGCATGACCTGTGCTCCATCCTGGTCTCTAGTTTTGCTTGTGGGCTAAGGTTTGCTCAGTCCTGCCCAGTCCACCCTGTTCCATTACCAATTTACACATTACCCAGCTGTTGGAGCTACTTTGCCCAGTTTTTCCAACCCCAGGTCTGGACCACATGTCCACCAGTGGGAGCTATGACTCACCAAGGGAGTTTCCCAAGTTCCTCCACTTAATCCACTTCCAGACCCAGTTCTCATACATGCCATTGGGTTTAGGTCAGTGCCTGGCGAAGTCTGGCCTTCCATTTGGCCTTGTATGAGCTGGTGAACGTTGCAGCCCAGCCCATCCCACACCTTATTCAGGATGCACATTCGGGTGCTGCTGCCGTGACCAGTCCAGACTGTTGCGGGTTCCTTTATCTGTGATTGATGGCAGGCTCCTTGGTCACACCGAGCTTAGTCTATCACCACCCCAACCCTTGAGCTAATCAGTGGGGCTAGAATTTCCACAGGGTTTGGCCCACACATCCCTCACATAATCTACCCCCAGATATGGTTCTTGAGTGCTAGTTAATGTAATGGCCCTGCTTAATGTGACCCTTCTCCTGATCCATCATCATGTCAGGTAATAGGATATCCTGCTGGACAAGCCCCGAGCCTTAGCTTTTGCATGGACTGGTATTTGGTGGTCAGCATTGTTCAGTGATTACAAGTTTTTCGAAGGAAGAGTTACTGTCATTGGGAAGCTCAGTGGGTTCAACCTGGAGCTACCTAAGCAGCAATTCAAAGAATCAAACCCCAAAGCTGCCTGGCCGGGCGGCCAGCAGGCAGAGCCTGGCGCCAAATGGCATACTGGTGCCCAGGGACAGCTCACCACGTGCACGTGGTGGCTGGCGTCTGGGATCCAGGCATGAAACGCTCTGTCCTGAGACCTACTGGCAGCCGGTAGGCTGCTGGAAGTTTAAACTCCCAGGCCCAAGGTCGCGCCCCTCCCCAATCCCATTCACCACCCAATGAGGGCGGCAGGTGTGCCCCAGACCTGCCCAGTCACGGAGACCTCCCCCTTCGGTGTACTCACCCCAAAGGGAGCAGCCCTGGAGCACAGGCAGGCCCGGGAACAGCTCACCACATGCACATGGTGGCTGGCATCTGGGATCCAGGCATGAGACGCCCCATCCTGAGACCCTGGTATCGTTTTCAATACAGTGCAAAAATCATGATACATTTGCTTTCATGTGTGGGTTTTGGTGAAGAGTTGGGCCTTGTTGAGCACTCACCGGGGCTCCACGTTCACTACTATATTCACTACTATGTTCAAGAAATAATACTACTAGCAATAAAACTTCGGTTTTTAATTTTATTTTTGATGATATTTACATAGTTTGTCAGGGTGGGAAGGGAGAGGATCGGGGAAAGCGGGCAAGACCATTGTTTTTACACATTTTCTTCTTCCTATATCTGAATGAGGGTAGGATACAATGGTAGAGACCACGCCCACCCTTCCAACTGCCTCAGTACATAGCAATGGGGAACAGCCATCCAGTGTCATCTCAGGGCCCCTGTGGTAGAACATTTTCTTACGGTTCTGCTCAAGTGGTTTTGATAGTTCCCTAAGCTGTTGATATTGCTACTTCAAGTTTGAGGAAATCATTCTGAGGACAATTGACTGACATAGTGCCCCTCTGAGTCTCCATTTGCCAAGAAATTTGCTGTCAGGCTTTGCTGGGTTAGTTGGTCAATTTATTCTGCCCTCCTTCCTCTACAAACCAGTGGGTGTTGTGACCCAGCCCAGTCCTACCCACCACACTCTCAAACCTCACATAGCAGAAGAGGAACTATACCCCAATCAGAGTGACCCCCAATAACCCCACTGGACCACCTCTCGATTCCTGTACCTGCCAGCATGTGTAGTGGACTGGTCTAGTCTGTGCTGCATCCCATTCAGAACTTGTATAAATCATTGGGCACTGAGGCCTAACTGAACCCATCCGACTTCACCCTCTAGCCGACACTCATACCAGCAGGTACCACCACCTGTCTATCCAGAATCATCCCTGGGTATCTTGCTCATCAGGAGGAGTTGCAGCCCATCAGAGAGGTGCCAACAGCCTCCCCACTGGACCCACTCCTTGCCCCCAGTATCACACTCTGCAGGTGGTTCTGCAGTCTAGCTTGAAAAGACTAGGCTCCAATTCCAAGCACTTTCCAACTGATGCTGCTGCAATGCCCAACCCACATGCCCTTACTCTTGCTCATGCCTGTACCAGTGGATACAATTGGTTAAACCAGCCTGGTTCTCCCCTAACCCAGTTCACATGTAGGCCAACAAGTGTTGTAGCCCTGCCCAGCCTGGTCTGACCCCAGTCCCAGTTCTCACTTTCATTGCTTCCCTCCAGGTCTTGCGTGTGCTGGTGGGTGTTGTGGCCCTGCAGTGACTTGACTGCTGTGCCACAACTCCCAGCCCCAGCTCTGCATATTCCCATCATTCTCTCTTCTCTACTGTCGCTGTACTTCTAGGGAAGAATGGAATCGAGCACATTAATAACACATATCCTTTGGTTCTGATGGTGAGCTAGTAGAGTATCTGGTAGGCTTGAAAGGCATTCCTTCCCTAAGATGGCTGTCAAAAACTAAATTATCCACAGAAGGGATTACAAATCTCTCAAATATCCCCCCAAACTCAGAGTAAATAAATCTTCAACTCTTGCTATACTATGGACTACAGTCTCTATAAATAATACACAATAGAAAAAAAAGTGAGTGATGACAGAGTTGGAGTGGAAGAAGAAAACAGTGGTTTAGCCAACTGTAGTATAAATACTGCACTTTAACAAACATTATAAAAATACATAATTGAGTGAGCACACTTTTCAGGCCCTTCTAGAAGGGGTCCTGAAGTTTAAGCTTTACAGGTTTCAAGTTAATCTTCCATCTTGAGAGAATCCCACTGTTGAGTCTTTTTTTAACTGTGAATCAAAACATCTTTATACTTGTATTCAGAAACTTTTCCTAGTTCCTTGAACATTAGAAGTTTTATTGCCACCAGGCTGCAGTACCCACTGGCATATGTGAGGCTCAGGTCTGGGGCAGGTCAGGCTGGGCCAGTTCATAACATCCACTGGCAGATAGGAGAACCAGGATGGAGCACAGGATAGATCAGGTTGGGCTGCAGCACCAGTCATATTAGGGCTGGGACTGGGGGCTAACTCTGCTGCGTTGAGGGGCAGCACCCACCAGGGTGAGCTTGAATTCCTCCCTCCCTCCTTGCAGTGCATGGACTGAAGTCTTCTCTCCACTGTCCATCCACTACACTGCAATTCCTGGGAGGCAGCAGGTGATTGAATACTTGGATCCTGATTTCTGGCTTCAGTGTGGAACCAACAGAAGGAAGGTGTTTTTTTCTCTCTTTCTTTTTCCCGCACCCCTAAGCCTTTCAAATAAATAAACATTTTTAAAAGAAAAAACATATAGTAGCAGAGCTAGCATGTGAAAAGTTCTGATTGATTTCTAATCAATCAATTTCTCACCTTTTTAAAATATGTTGATGTACTCAAACAGAAATACAGCATATTTTTCCCTTTCTTGAAAGGAGCTGCTTAAAGCAGGATTTATAAATTTTGTAAGATTTTTTAATTTTTATAAAATAAAACCATAGTAGTCCTACTGATAAGACAATGTAGAGTCACAAGATTTTAGATATTTCAACTATGAAAACTCATAAGAAATTCCAATCAAATATACCAGAGGAAACCCTGGATTATATTTCATATTTCTTAGCAGAATATCACAAAATCATCATCATATGAAAACAAATAGTCAGGGCCCGGCAGCGTGGCCTAGCGGCTAAAGTCCTCGCCTTGAACACCCCGGGATCCCATATGGGCGCCGGTTCTAATCCTGGCAGCTCCACTTCCCATCCAGCTCCCTCCCTGTGGCCTGGGAAAGCAGTTGAGGATGGCCCAATGTACTGGGACCCTGCACCCACGTGGGAGACCTGGAAGAGGTTCCTGGTTCCCAGCATCGGATCGGCGCGCACCGGCCCGTTGCGGCTCACTCGGGGAGTGAAGCATCGGAGGGAAGATCTTCCTCTCTGTCTCTCCTCCTCTCTGTATATCTGACTTTGTAACAAAAATAAATAAATCTTTATACAAAAAAAAGAAAACAAATAGTCAAAGCTTAGGCAACAGAAGCGTTGGAATGCCATAGAAAAACGTCAAGACTGTGCACTATGTAAAAAATATTATTTTCACCCATTTTGCTTTTTCTAGCAATTTTTTGTAAGCTGTTGTAATCATTTTTCTACTCAACCTAGATATGTCATCACTTTTCTGCCCAAGTTTTTGTTTGAAGTATTCATTTTGCAAAACAGTCTCCATTCAAATTTCTTAGATTTCAGATCCTTTAGAATCTAGATTTTCCCAATCTTCTCTTCACCAGTGAAGAACACATGGAGTCTTATAGACCATGACTTGATCATGCACTCAATTGTCAGTAATGAATGAGACTGTGCACAAAGGGCATACCACATACTTTCTTTTAAGGAAAGTGGTGAGGATTATTTAGAAGGTGAGGAATACAAACTCTCTAGGTCATGTTCGGAAAGAGTGGCCAGGAAGTGGAAGAATAGGGGAAAGAGATTGATACTCTCTCTCCACAGAGTCCATCTGTAGGAAGCAAGAAAGTGAACAGACAAAGAGACCAACAGCTGCCGTGTACATTTAATAGGAAAAATGCTGTGATATGTTTGCTGTCTTTGCCCTAGCCAGTGGGAGTCCAAAGGCTGCCTTCAGCAGTCCAGTGTACTTGTCTGTGTCCTGTGAGTGCTCCATTATTCGACTTGAGAAATCTCTTGAATCCAGCAGAAATCCATTTAGATTCTGGGCAAAATCGCTTCCTATGAGGTGTCTCAAAAAATGTGTTTCTATAACTGTGTGAAGAATAGAGAGAGCCAGGAATATACTGGAAAATAGCTGAAATCTCATATAACTAGAGCCATTAAGATACGGGAAATAAGAGAATCAAAAATAATAATGATCGTCATCTATTGAAACACTTTAGATGTTTTGAAATCTCAGTGAGTGTATATGGTTACCAAAAAGTTTAAAAAAATAAAATTAAAATACCTTTTTGACCACCATTGAAAAAAATTACAGCAAAACTCATTCTGAAAATCATTGATAAAGGGAAAGAACACATTTGCCTTGGTTTTCCTGTGTAAAGTTAGTCCCACTTAACCAAACAGTGGATAAGAAGTCTGTGTGCTCTGAGATACAGCTCTAAACCACCACTGCTTTATACATTCCTGTTGAAGTAATGGAGCTAGGAAATAGTCATCTATTCCTTCTTAGATCATTTGATGAGAGATCGATGGGAAGTCTTTATAAAAGATGGATTGGGAAGCCAGTGTTACGTTATAGAAGGTAGAGCTCCTGCCTGTAACATCAATATCCCATATGCCTGCTGGTTCAAGACCCAGCTGTTCCACTTCTGACCTAGCTCTCTGCTGGTGCATCTGGGAAGCAGTGGAAGATGGCTCAAGTTCGGCTGCATCCCCAGGTGCATTAGGAGGGAGCTAGGTCAGAAGTGGCATAGACAGTGTGCAGGACAAATAGCTGGATTTCTTCTACAAAAAAAAAGATGCTAGAAAATAAATAGGGTGGCTACCCAAAGCTAAATTTACAAACGAGAATGAATTAATATTCATGAGTCATTTTATTCAGATGTTTTGGATCTTGAATTGAACAATACAACTCTTGATTGATTTGAACAAAACAACTTTGTAAATGACAGCTTTGCAGGGCTCAGGGAAGGTTGAATATACATGAGTTGCCAGGTAATATTAAAGAGTTCTTGGTGGTTTTAAAGTCTTGCAAAGATGTTTATAATGTTCCAAAATGAGCATGTCAGAAATACAAAACTGATGTATTTACAAATAAGATGATATCTGAAATTTGCATGAAAATAATTTAGCTGGAGATAAAAGAAAGAAAGTAACTAGCTGGAAATGTTTGATAAGTACAAATGAGCTACATTTGGCAATATAGTAATGATTATTGAATATGGATAATGGAGGCATGGGGATTTATTATTTTGTCTTAACTAAATTCGGATATGTAACTCCTCTGTTTGTCTAATGGTAGGCAGAAAACCGTGGCAAGTTAAGTGTGGGAAGCTTATTCCAGAAGACGCTGTACCTATATTTTCTTTGAAAATAAAAACACACCAACTTTGATCAATAAAATCACTTAACCATGATGTTTGAGAAATATTTAGCCACATGTAGTAGGCCATGATTGCTGGTGTATGGCTCTCTGAAGAAGAGCGTCCCGTTTCCCATTAGTTTTTTTGCAGTGTAAATAATCCTGCAATGGGTGATTTTTAGCTATTATTGGGTTAGTACCGAGTGTGTAATTGGAAGGTGATGTGCACACTAGTTCTTGTGAGCTGTGCAGCTACCTCCAGGCCACTACCAGGAGACATGACTGACAAGTGCTCATTTTGGAGTCAGAATAATAATAACAAGTCTTCAGGAATTCATTTCTGCAGTCAGAGTCTGCATCTTGTGTCAGACCCCAGTGCTAACAGGCACTCTTTGTATTTGTTCCACTTAGTTTTTGTGAGCCTTACTTTCCTCTCTTTAAAGAGGAAATACAATTCTTACTGCATTAAGGTTGAAGTCTTCAGTAACACCACACCTGTAATGGACCCAGTAGGAGCCAAGTCACACAGTGTAGGCTCCTCTGGGCTGACAGACATTCTCTTCAAGTTAAAGTAGAAGTGAAACTCTTGGTTTGGGATAGCTTCAAAAAAAAGGTAATGAAGCTGATCATCTTTGCAAAAGGCTTCCTGCCCAGAATTTCTACAATTAGTTAAAATTGCAGGTTTTAGGCACTGTGTCACAAACCTGCCAGAAACTCACAAAGCCCTAATTTGGTTGGAAATTAATTGGTAAGCTGAGAAGTTAATGTGATACAATTGCAGCTAGAATAGAACTGTTCATTAAAGGCAGGCATTTATGTCCAATGTGAGCTGGCATTGCAAACACACAGTAAAATTAAGTATTATCTTAAAGTTGATTTGGTAAGAAACCTTTAACTTTCTTATTCTTCTCCTAGAGAATTTGAAGGCCCAGCTGATATTTTTCTGTCATGCATGAGCCTTAACCCAAGAGTTATGTTGGCAAGTTGGAATTGTTTCTATTCATGTTTTGATCCTATTTGAGCAGAGATATTAATAATAGTAGTGTTTTACTTTCTCAATTCTGGGTGATTAGCATTAAACTCAGTGAATAAAAAAATGCATTTATCTTTTTATTTCCTGAATGGTTCTTTTTTTCCAGGTAGAAATATAAGAACATCACTGATTAGTTGGTAATGATACACTTTTCATAAACACTGTATTATATGTGTATATGTATACATGTGTACAATTGTTTTTCAGCTTATTATAAGTAAAATTAAAAAGAGGCTTATTTATAGATCAGGATGATTTTTAGCCTCTGAAGACACTAATACTAAGGGCATTTGAAATTTGCTTTACTTGTGTGGGTTGATTGTATTCCCTACTGGGAGTGCAACTCTGGGATGTATTTTTTCCCTCTGAGAGAGAGTTGCATGAGTCATAAATCTGCATATTTTGAATTTCTGAGAAAATGCTTAGGCGATCAGAAGTAAAATGCTATATCATCCACCTGAAACAGTCTGTCATATCATTTGTCCCAATCTCCTTTGATCTTTAAAAGAATGATTTTTCCTTCAGAAACTTAAAACATTTGTCCCTTGCCAAGTCGAACTTCAGGTTTTCTTTAAAAAGTGCTATTTGTACTAAAGTGAATTTTGTAGGTTGTAACAAATGTGTTTTAGGAGACTAAATGGAACAAGACAGAATGGAAAATATTAAACACCACAAGAATAGACAGTATTTTGTGAAGCTTGCAGGGGTGTGTGTGTGTGTATACACATTCTGAATGGCAAGGCAATTTATTTCTGAGATACGATTTAAAATTTTGAAGCAGAATGCTGTAAAATGTATGATAAAACAAAGATATTGAAGATAAAATGCAACTTTCCTTTTCAGGGACCTTTTAAATATGATACATACATACATATATACATTAATGTATCCTCTTGACATTTCTTTAACAAAATCATCCTAGATTTAGAGGAGAGGAGGGATGGTTTTAAACCTACCTTGTCTTCTTTGGGAATAGTGGAGCTGCTTATAAAGAGAGTGGAGTTGCATTTTTTGAGGACATGGTTTTGGAAATGTGCCTGCTGCTTATTTTCATTCTGTCCTCTCTTCAGAGAAAATTAAGCTACATGAACTGTGCAACCATTCATTCACTACTTATAATTTAGTATAACATTCACACATATATACCATATTCTTATATGAACGTTATTGTCTTAATTAAATTTCAACACTTTTGACAATAGTCTTGCTTTAAGGCTCTGCTGTCTTCTTGCTCATCACATGTCTCACACACAGTGCATGTCAAGGTCGCCCAAACATACTGTTTAGCCGTATTTATTGGGTATTTTTGTGTATTTTGACTTCATTATATATTTGTTCTAGCTTATAGCATGAAGAAATAATGAATTAAAAACCTAAAAGCCATTCTGTATATATACATATATGTGTATATGTGTGTGTGTGTGTGTATATATATATATATATATATATATATATATATATATATATATGAGCTTTTTTAAAGATTTGAGAGAGAAAGAATATGGTACCTTTTGTGCCATCTGTTGGTTCACACGTCAGATGACCACAGTGGCCAGGGCCAAGCTAATCTAAAGCTAGAAGCTTCATTCTGCTCTTCCTTGTGGGTAACAGCACTCCAAATGCATGCGCATCTTCTATTGCTTTTCCTAGGCCAATAGCAGCGAGCTGCGTTAGAAATGGAGTAGCTGAGATACCAAACAATTTCTATATGGGATACTAGCAATGTAGGCTGTGGCTTTTACTTGCTCTGATTGTGATAATTCTGGCCTCAATATAATACTTAAATATCATAAAATGAAGCCAAAGGAAAGCATCAGTAACGAGCCAAGGTCTTTAGTAGTTCTGTATTTATGCCCTATTCTCGTGTCTGAACTTGCCAGTAGCCAAAGTGAAAGGCAACATATACCTGTTTGTGTGTTGCTTCTTAGGAAAGAAAAAGAGATTCTCAGGGAAGGCAAAGGTTTTCCTCATATACACAACAAACTGAAAGAAAAATAAAACCTGCTTTTCCTTCACATCATGTCATGTGGCAAGCAAGTTAATGTCTGGAGCAGACCATGTCCACACAACTCTTGAAGATGCTTGCAGAATCTTCAAGAGTTTTATTTCTCTCTCACTTCTGCTCCTCTGTGATTGTGGAATGCTTTATTATAAAACCCAGAAAAGTAAATCTGCAATAAGACAGAAAATTATGGACCAATAATAACATAATAATTTGCCTGTCATAAAGACATCACTTAGACTATTAACAGGAAATTTTTTGATTCTCCCAAAGTTCCACCTATCTCAATAATTTGTGACTGAGCTGGAGGACAGAGGGTATATGATTGTATCACCTGCCGTTCGCCTAAGCTATAGGCATTTGTAGTTGTTTTTTGAAAGCAAACCCCTCTGCTTTAAGGATTTGTATCACTATCCTTTGGTAGAAACTGGCAATTTTGTCAGTATTTCTGTGTTAGTGATGTGGTGCAAAACTGTACCTCCACACAGAGATGGGCTGTTCTAAAAAGAAGTCCGGAATCCACAGTATCCCTACAGCAGCTTCCAAATGTTTGAGAAGGATGGATATTGTGGTGCAGCAGCTTAAACCACCACATGGGGTGCTCACATCACATATCAGTATGCTTGATTCAAGTCCCAGTTGCTCTACTTCCAGTCCAGCCTCCTGCTTATGCACATCTCCAGAGGCAGCAAAAGATGAATTAAGCACTTCAGTCCCTACCACCCATGTAGGTGACAATTGTATCACCTAGCATTCTCATCTCCTGGCTTCAGCCCGACCCAACCCTGGTTGTTGTAGACATTTGGGGAGTGAACAAGCAGATGAAAGAAAGATTTCTCCCTTTCTCTCTTTTCCTCTACCTTTCAAGTAAATAAACAGTAAAATATGAGAATAATTTTTATGAATACTTTATTTCTTCTCTGTATTTCTGCTAATCACCAGGTTTTGCTCAGTGTAGTAGTACTATTCTTGTTTATTTGGAGGTTATATGACTTTTAACATGAAAGTCTATAAATTATTTGGAGGTAAACTAGAGTGTTGGCTTTGGTGCATCAGTCATTAGAATGGATAGAAGTTAATGAAATGTCCACTTCATGTGAAGGAATAATCACTTCTGTAACTTGATAGTTCATAGAAAGCAGCAGCCCAGGAAAGCTGGGCCACAAAATTGGGATGACCAAATAGAGCACAAATCCTAGCAGCTAAACTCTTCACCTTGAACGCGCCGGATCCCATATGGGTACCAATTCTAATCCCGGCAGCCCTGCTTCCCATCCAGCTCCCTGCTTGTGGCCTGGGAAAGCAGTTGAGGACGGCCCAAAGCCTTGGGACCCTGCATCCGCGTGGGGGACCCGGAGGAGCTCCTGGCTCCTGGCTTCGAATCGGTGCAGTACTGACCACTGCGCACACTTGGGGAGTGAATCATCAGATGGAAGATCTTTCTCTGTCACTCCTTCTCTCTGTATATCTGACTTTACAGTAAAAATAAATAAATCTTTAAAAAAAATACCTATGGGAGGAGTTACTGTAAGAAGCCAGTGACTGGGGTTGGAGTTGTTGAGTAGGGGTTTATAAGCACTGCTTTGAGTTCTACCTGCTCCATTTCTGACTCAGCAGCCTGCCAATATATTTGGGAAAGCAGTGGAAGGCCCAGTGCTTGGGCCTCTGTACCCACCTGGGACTAGCTTTGGGTTGGCCCAGCCCTGACTGTCGTACCTGTTTAGTGAGTGAACTGGCATATGAAGGATCTCTCTCCCCTCTCTCCCACCCTCTCTCTCCCCTACTTCTTACTTCCCATTCTTTTCTCTGCCCATCCCATTCCTCCCTCTATGTGTGTGTAACCCTGTTTTCCAAATAAAAGAATCTTTAAAACAAAAAAAAGGAAGCCAGCGATTAATCCCAGGTGATAGGATGGCACACACTGGTCTGGGGCCTCAAATCAGGTTAAGGCAGTGAAAGAATGGAAAAATGGCTTTAAAAAATGGATAAAGAAAAGTATAGAGTAATTCCAGGTAAATTGTGCTCCAAATTTACATAAAGGAAAATAGGTTTGTAGATAGTAGGGTAAGGAAGAGATGATGAAATATCCTTGGACTGATTAAAGACAGCATGAAGACAATGTGATCTCTAGGAAAGCAGAGAAATGACTACCAGGCTGCCATTTTATTTTTGAATTATGATTGCAGATAAAACCTCCTTTAAAAGGAAATGTAAAATATATATATATATATATATAATAAAAAAAGGAAATGTAAGTTATTTGTATGATTTTTAAAGAGTCGAACAAACTCTTAGAGAAATGAATTGTTTGTCATTTATTTGTGTCATAATCAGAGGTTTCTGTTACTGGTAAGAAACTGGCTGCTTGGGATAGAGGACAAATTTGTTGAAAAGCTTACAGAATCAACAGGAAGCCAGCAAAACCAGATTCAGGACACAGGAGGAAACCCAGAGAAGGAAGCTAGAGACAAAGCCTGGACTGTTTCAGACAATTCACCTGTTAAGAGCAGGGCTGCTGTTCCCCCTGAGCCCTAGCCCACACAGCTGCATCTCACCACTAGACAATGCTGCTGGTGCCTCCTGCTTCGGGAGAGTGGATACAGCCTGTGCTCCTGTTGCTTTCTCCAAAGTGCCTTCACTCATGTTCCTGCCTCTTAAGAGCTCTAATTCTGGATAGAGGTGATAGTGAGCTGGAGAGAGGAGGCAAGATGCCTCTAATGGGCTCAGCGTAAGCCATGTGCTCCTACCTGGGCCCCAAGAAATGTTTTTAAAGTGACTGTAGCCACTTGCATTCTGATAGTGACAAGGAGACCTTGCTCCCCATCAAAAATTACAAGATGTGGAATTCTTCATAAGGTTTAGATTCTGGGCTTCCAGGAAAAAAAGTGATGTTCACTCTATTTCCTTTCAGGTTTTCATATTTTCTTGAGTTCTTAAATGATCTTTGGAGCTAAATTCTTAGGACAGCCTAAAAAAAGGAAATCTAAGGGGTCTTAATTTTCTCTTCAGGCTCTAATGATGTAATTCAAGCCTTGCTAGAACCAGTGATAGTTTGAGGATTCAGTTCAACCTTAAGTACAGCACAGCTTCTAACTGCTTAAATGCCAACATTTTAGATTTTGACCTCACATTCACTCCATTGTAGGCTTTTTATTGTAAATTTAATAGTGGAAAATTAATTTGAGTGTTTGGGGTTGTTGACGTGTGTGCCCTCCAAGGACTCCTAAGAAAGCCTCAATAATGATGGGTGTATAAATGCCGCCTTCACAGGAACTCTGCCAGCCACTCCAGCTGCTGCTGCCTCAGAGAGGAGGCCAGTCGTCTTTGGTCAACCATGCTAGTTACAGTGGATCATGCCAGACCACACTCCAGTATGTGTGGAAGTTATACAAGTAGAGACATGGAGAGATTACTCAGTGAGTTGTGATGAAAACTGCATATCATGTAGCTTAAAAATGACACAACAGGTGGAAAATGCAGAATAAGGACACAAAAATTTTAAGTTTCTAAAGTATTTAGTTGGATTCAAAATGGCTTCTCTAGCCTCTTCCAGGGAGGAAACACTCATGAAGCATGATAGCCTAAATTTAGAAAATATGTTTTATTTTTAGCTTTATTACCTCTCTTGTTTTTCCAGGAAGGTTTTCTTAGGGATTTTCTAGTGTCGTTAAATGCCACAGGCAAAGTGTGTGCTTGCTGTACAAAGCTGGATTTTGTCGGCACTATCCTTGAAGATAGATCCAGGAAGCTCTGTGGGCTTATTGTTTGCACCAGTGCAAGTCAGCCTGAATGATGTCAGGTTAATGATGCATCTGATAGTGACGACCCTGAGCAAGTTCCAGGGCTGGGCTGCTATATTACATTTTTATTAATAGTTCCACGTCTTGAGCTCTGATTCATTCTCAACCACGGGCCTTTGAGCCCTTACTAATTTGCATAAGTGCTCAGAACCATGCTTATTTTTTCTTTTTATTTTACTATATTTTGTGTTGAGAAAAACAAACAGATTTTTGAAAAGCAAATGGTGGCTGCGCTGAAGAGATATAGCTTGGCAGCTACAAAGTTAAAGCTCTCATGCACTGGAAGAACTAAAAAATCTTTCTGAATCTGTGCCTTCATTCTTCTTTCCTTCCTATGTGTTACTTCCTGTTTTCTGCAAGATTCAGACATGCTAAACTCATTTATCATGAGCAAATTTCCTTTAGAAAAATATTTATTACTTTGAAAGGCAGAATTACAGAGAGAAAGGGAGAAAGAGAAAGGGAGGGAGGAAGAAGTAGAGAATATCTTCAGTTTGCTAGTTTACTCTCCAAATAACTGTGGCCAGATCTGGGTGAGGCCAAAGCTATGAGCCAGGAACTTCATCTGTGTACCCTATGAATCCAGAGTGCTTGAGGCACCTTCCCCTGCTTTCCCACGCACATTAGCTAAGAGTTGGATGGGAAGTGGAGCAGTCAGGAATTAAATCAGCTTCCATATGGGATGTCAGCATTGGAGGTAGTGACTTAACCTACTATACCACAACACCAGCCCATGTTCCTAACACAAACATCAGTGCCTAAACAGAGGTTGATAGGTTTTCATTTTATTTCAAAAGTGATTCTTGGATTTTCAGGTTGCACCTAAAAGTGAAATGAAGGGATGACTTGGCGGTACTCCATTATCTCCATTATCTCTAAGAGGGATACTCAGTTTCCTAAGAGGAAAAATTTCATCTGAAGTCCTATTGCTTGTTGCCCCCTTCCTATAGTCCTGCTATAACATTATCACTCTTTCTCAGATATGAACAAAAGTTGGAAGGTGAAAAGAAGGAGAAATGGCAAGAATGTGATGGCGCTATTATTCAGCCCCTTAGGAGAGCCATTTTTGTGCATTTTTTGCCACAGCTTTGTTAAGTAATGATTTGATAAAGTAAAATCACTCAAAATCAAAATATTTACATCATAAATACTAATAGTGGTACAAATCAGGGCTCCCTTCCCTCAAAAGCCAGTTTTTAACATTCATTGCTTTTCCACTGTTGGAATGAACATTGTGTATCAACTTTATTGTTATTACCTGACTCTGATTGATAGGGATAGTAAAATCTTTGAAGACTGAGACTATAGTCTGTCCTGTTGGTCCTGTTGAACTGTATGCATCCTGAAGTGATTCTGGATTGGAATATTAAGTTTTTTCTGTAGGAATTCTCAAGTATGCATCTGTTTCCTGTGCACTTTAACCTGGCAGATTCCTCAGTACTCACTCACATTTTCACCACCACACTTTTTAAAAATTTATTTATTTTTAATGAAAAAGTGCATATAGAGAGAGGAGGAGAGACAGAGAGGAAGATATTCCATCCTGTGATTTACTCCTCAAGCAGCTGCAATGGCCAGAGCTGAGTCAGTCCGAAGCCAGGAGCCAGAAGTTTCTTCTGGGTCTCCAATGCAGGTGCAGGGTCCCAACGCCTTGGGTCGTCCTTGACTGATTTCCCCGGCCACAGGCAAGGAGCCTGAAGGGAAGCAGGGCCCCCAGGATTAGAACCAGCACTCATATGAGATCCCAGCGCATTCAAGACAAGGACTGTAGCTGCTAGACCACTGCTCCAGGTCCACCACCACATTTTTCCCCACCTATTTATTCTGTTATCTTTTCTAACTTGATGTTATGTTTTTTATTTTTGAGGTAATACAGTTTTAATTTACATTATGGTCAAAGGCTTAGCACTCTGCTAAATAAAGAGCTAGACAGGGGCTGGCATTGTGACATAGTGGGTAAAAGGCACCACCCACAATGCCTGCACCCCGTGTGGTCACAGGTTTGATTCCCGTATGCCCTACTTCTTCCAGTTCCCTGCTAATGACCTGGGAAAGTAGCAGAGGATGGTATGAGTGCCTGGGCCCTGCACCCTTGTGGAAGACCCGAAAGAGAAGCAGAGAAAAAAATCTCATTTTGGTTTTGATTTGTATTTCTCTGATGGCTAGTGATATTCATCTTTTTTGGATGGGAATATTTGTTAGTCACTTGTATTTCTATTAAAAAATCTATTGAGAGCTTTTGCCCATTTCTTAAGGGTAATGATGTGTTTTGTTATTGAGTCTTTTGAGCTGTTGATAAATTATGGATATTAATCCTATGTCAGATAAGTAGACTCTCATATTTTATCCTATATCCATATACAAACTTCCTGGTTAGTGCTAGTTGAAGCATTGAGTGGTATATTGACTCTTTCAATCTGTCAAGCACTAATTAGGTATCTCCCTTGTCTAAGACATTATGTTCACCAGGTATAGTCTGATTTCAAGCAACATAGAATCTAGGGAGAAAATCAGACAAATGTTCAACCAAGACTAATGTAGAACATAATGTGAAAGATCCTGGTAGAAAAAGGACAGAGAACGCAAGCTAGAGCTCAGAAGGCAGAGGTGATTTCTACCTACAAAACTTACAGAACAATTGCAATTTAGTCTCAAGGAATTGGTATGCTTATTAAAGCTGAATTTCATACTTTTACATATATATGGCTGGAAGGATTGTGTTTCTGTTTATGAATTAATTTTTCTTTTCTGCTAATCATAGAAGTCAGAAAAACTTACCAAAAATAATGTATTTTTATATGCCAGGCACTTTTGCGTAAATGAGATGGTCAAAGACAAAAAAAAAAAAAAAACAAGAAGAAAACTAGGAGATCCCAACTCTGTTCTGTGGGGGTCTTGATGTTGGCAAGTGGTTATTCGAGATCCTCACTGAAGTTCTTGGCTGAATGGGGTAGATGGTGGAGGCCAGATGGGAACCTGGTAGCCCTTGATAATCTACCTTCTGCCAGAGCTATTCAGAGTATATGTTGAACACAACGGTTTTTTTTTCAAGTCACTAAAGAACATAGTAATATATGGAAACCATGGTTCTTTTAAATTAAATTGCTTTAAATAAATGCTGAGTATAATATATTTTCTCCTGGAAACCAATGAGTCCCTGACTTATTGGATATTGCCAGCCTCATAGGGACTCTGTGCTGTAGGTATTTGCAGCCATGTAATATTAAGCCACACCTGAAACGTTTGTCAGCACAGTAGGGAATTCTAACCTGGCTGGCCTGAATCATTTGGCATCTATTCCATGCTCAAATTATTGTGGTAATTACGAGTCTGAGGTAGTAATTTGTGGTTGAGCTTTATCCTGGGTCCCAGTTATCTGGGGCTTTTTTTTTTCATGTTGTTTCATTATATCGTGTTAGTAAACAGACCAGGTGGTGTTTAGTAGTAGCTGCATTATATTCTCTGAATACTGAAATTCTCTGAATCGTAAAGCAAAATTGAAGCAAAAAAAAGTCACTTCAGTTGTACCTGTGCTAACCTTCCTCAGCATAATAATTGTGTCTATTCTCAGGGGGACAGAAGAATGAGTTGTTGTAGCTCAGAATTTAGGGGCTGCTGGAACCAGGAAATTTAGGGGCACTTTGTCATTACTGGCAAATTGTGTGGCTTTAAAACTTTGCAGGAAGAAAGTTAAGCCCAGGTCTTTGCTGCTACTTCTTGGTCTCCTATTCAGGGATAGCCTGGCTGCCAATTCCCAGAACGGACAAGAGATGGTATCAATAGCTCAGCTTCCCTGCATAGCCTCTTGGTTTTAGAGCAGGAGAACCATGGTGAGAAGGTAACAAGATGAAAAATAGGGTGAAAAAAAGGACCAGGAGATACTAGAAAGTAAACAAAAATGAAATCTGGAACTATGGAACATTTTATCCACAAGAAAGCAAAACAAGTGAATTATTTGTGTGGAACCTTGTTCCGAGACAGTTTGGAGAAACTGAATCTGAAAGAAGATGTTTTCAAAAAAGAGCACGGATATATAAAGAAGCAGTGTGTGATGTATAAGCAGGTGAATTTGCAAGTGTAGAGGTGGGATTGAATGACAGATGCCATGAAGAAATATGCACAGAAGAAAAATAAGCAGACATCTTTTAACAGTTTTAACCATAGTCAAGTAATGAGCTCTCTAAGGTGAGGGCTGGAAGTTGCTTTAGTCTTCATTGCTAAAATTCTGAAATTGACTGGCTATGACAGTGATCACTTTCTAGGCTTAGAATTACACAAGAAATAAGATACAAAATGGACACTCTGGTTTCTCCTCAGATCGTATAAATCTTTCGCCTTTTACTAAAGATACAAAATGGAGAGCAAGAGATTGGAGAAGATGTGATTAAAGGACTCCCAGCATAGTTAATAACATCCTTCCCCCACTTTTAGGGGGCCAAGTTCTCAAGATTCATGTGAACACTTTTAAAAAAATGATTCCGAAATTAAGATCCCTGAACTAATAGCATCAGTATTACCTTGGAAGTTGTCAAAAAAAAAAAAAAAGCCTATTTTCAATCCAGTGGAACCCAACCATTGGTGCTTTAATAAGCCCTCCAGGTAATTTTTTATGCATGCCAAGCTCATTTTAAAAAATTCATTTATAAAAAAACTTATATAAAATGAGTAGAATTCACATTTTTCATGATGTGGATTTAGAGGCATAGGAGTTTCTCCTTCCCACGATTCTCACTTTTGCTCTCCCCCCTTATTATTTCTTTGCCAAATTATTACAACAGCATATTCATTTGCTTCACAGTAACAAGCTTAACTTTCTGATATATAAAGTTATTATGACAAAGCGTGTAGAGGAAAAAGAAAAAAAATGACAGAATAAAATAAAAATTAAAATATTATTAGTTAGGAATATGAACACATATTATATACAGCGGTTAATTCCCACCATGCTAATGTCACAAAAATTTCTTTTTTGTGTATGCTTTGTGTGTTAGTTGTTACAAATCAAAGAAATCTTATGCTATTTGTCTTTTGGGGACTGGCTTATTTCACTAAACATAAGATTTATTTATTTTTATAGGAAAGGCAGATCTAATATGCACAGGAGAGACAGAGAAAAAGATCTCCCTCCCATCTGCTAGTTCACTCCCCAAATGGCCGCAATGGCCAGAGCTGATCCATTCTGAAGTCAGGAACCAGAAGATTCTTGCAGGTCTCCCATGCAATTACAGCGTTCCAAGGCTTTGGGCCTTCCTCTACTGCTTTTCCAGGCCAAAACCAGGGATCTTCATGGGAGATTGAACATCAGGACACAAACAGGTGCCCATATGGGATCCCGACACTTGCAAGGTGAGGATCCAGCCATAGGTCCAATGACACTGGACCCTAAAGCAATGTTTCTTAATATGAAGTGGTCCAGAAAGCAAAAATTGGTTTATTTGCTAAATGTTTTTTTTCTCAGTGCATTATAGTTCTTCTTTTTAATGACACAGTTTAATAGGCGCTGGATCTTTCCTCCCTCTCCATGTTCCAGTTCTTTGATTAAACCTGGGAGAAAAAAGCCCAACTTTGAACACATACTAATCTCCCATGGAGCGTAGGCTGGGGAGTGAGTCTGAGCCCTGGTCTTGGGAAGAGCAGCTGTAGGATCACCTAGCTAGAGTGTGTCAGCTATGGCACTGCTCCCTACTCTACATACACAGACTCAGGAATAGATTATTAAATGGACGGTTAGCCTGAGACTAGTCTATTTTACAGAGCTTCAGGATCCCAATGATTACTTATATCCAACATGGAAACAGAGCTGGAGATGCTGAAGTTCAACAGAACTCAGCAAACACTGATTAAAGTCACAAAGGTAATTGATATTCACAACATTTGGAAGCAAAGTAAAGTTGGCAAAAAATAATAACACACTAAAAGGAACACTGGGACTATGAAAGCATTAGAGTACTAAGTGGAAGATCTGAGCTACAGTTTTTGGTCCAGAGGAGAAAGAGAGCCTCATGCTAAGAATGAGAAGTGGATAAGTTTGGGAATCCAAGGTGAGGCAGCCAGGGTTTTTTTTTTACATTATAATAAAAATTGATTGACTGATTGACAGATTAATATGACTTTTACAGAAAATAACCTAATATTAACCATGAAACAGCATCATACCTCACCACAAGACATGGTTATTCTTGTACTACTAACAGCTACCATTTTGTTGTTGTTTTCATTGAGTGTGGCCCTGCACACTTATATGCACCAGATAATCTCCTTTGATTCTCATGACAACCCTGTAAAGTAGACAGCATTGTGAACTTGGCTTAGGAAAGTAGAAAACTAAGAACCTGAGGGGAATATTGTGTATCCAGTCAGTAAGCCTATAGGTTTTGAACTCAGTCTACTGCAGAGTCTGAGCTCTTCACTAGCATGCTACAAAGAATATATAGCATTTAAATCCCTGAATTTTCCAAGATGTCTCAGCACTGTTCTGTACATGATTGTTTTTTAAATATTTACTTTATTATTTCTTGAGTCATTTAGGAATACTGCAACTCAGAATATTCTGAAAGTATGTGGACAGCAAAAATCATTTTGTTCTCATTATCACAGATTGTTGATTTTAAGCTGAGCTGTGTTACATTCTTCTACTTGGTGCCTCACAACTATTGGTGCTTAGGTTCCCATTCCCAAGGTGTGGGTATGGACAGGCTTCTGTGTTTTTAATATGTACCTCTTCCATTGGGCCATAGTTCAAACCCAGTTCTCCTAAAACAAACAGAAAATACTATTCTGTATCTTTGATTTTCAATTATCTTTGTACAAAACATCTGTGGGGAACGGGGTGCTGAATCCACTCCAGGATTGACAGGGGCCATTGCAAGGTGGCGGCTGGCCCAGGGCCAGGAGGCGGGGTTGGTCTCGCCAACAGGTAAACAGGAAGTCACAGGGATAGGCTAATGCCCTCGCTGTGATTACTGGCCTATCACGTAGCGCCAAGTGGACCCACGAGGAGAAGTGACTGGTGGAGAACAATATAAAAGTAGCCGGTAAAAGCTAGGTGAAGATGAGGACAGACGGATGGGACAGACGGACGAGGGATGTATGGACGGACTGGGACGATGACGACGAGAAAGACTGGGACGGAAGACGGAGAGACTAAGACGGGGAGGAGAACGAGGCCGGAATGAGAAGAATCGGGCAGGGGAAGACGGACGGGAAAAGGAACGAGGGCCGGAGCAAGAGGAGAGGAAATTAGGACGAAAAGAAGGGTGCCAGAGAGAGAACTGGAAAAGAGGAATACAGACAGAAGCAGTAAAAGCAGGATGGAGACAGGGACAAGAACGGAGAAATGCAGCCGAAAGTACAGGAAGAAATATGGGAAGAAGGGTGCGGAAAGAGGGCTGGAGAAGCGGCAGAGGAAAGCTTAGACCAATGGGGACAGGAGCAGCGGAGATAAGGATTTAAACACAGCCGCTTTTGGCAGTTAGGGGTCTGGTTGCGGTTCCGGCTTGTTCAGGACCCTAAAGTGCGTACACCATCTTTTTAGTGTCACTGCTGGTGACGACACATCTTTTATTCCATTTATCTCTGGATTTAGAACACTTTAACTTTTCTCATCAAAACTGTCTTTTAGTGTCAGAAAGATACATAATAAAGAAGTGGTCATCCCAAACTCTTAACAGTCATTGGAATTTTTTAGTGGATTTGCTAAAACTTGTGTTACAGGTTGAAGAATTTGTGTTTCTAACAAGTTCCCAGGCAACACTGATGTTGTGAGTGTAGGGGCCCCACTTGAGAACCACTATGATAACTTGTTCTTGCTTTTTGTCTTAAAAAACAGTCTTTTATGATCTCTGAAACCTCCTTACAGCACAAGTGCACGAAACCGACCTTGCTGCCTTCATTTAGAAATAGATCTAGTGACAGATAGCAGCACGCTGTGTCATCCCTTCAACAGAAACTCCACAAATGAAAACTCTGTTCAGTTGTTTCTGCGTCTCTATGATAACAGTGAAAATGTAACAAAAAAGGAATAGTTGTTGTGTTGACATTGTCACTAAAAAGTCTTAAGTGTCCAGATGATTGTTGGTGGCAATAAATGGGATAGAAGGACATGGTCAGTAACATCCCATAATGGCATAACGTTGATTAGAGAAGTCCAATGTGTGACATTTCTTAAGTAGGACACATATCAGAGGAGGATGTTGATGCTACTGGCAGTTTTTATGAATTATACATAGTGCACATTTTTAAAATTCAGCAGAAAACTTTCATTTACCCTCTGTGATAAAAGGTATTATATGAAAAGTAAAGTGTTGGTTGGGTAAACATGGAATGCTACCAACCTAATGGATTTTAAGCAAACTTCTCTTTGCTCTCTAGAAGATAACCAGGTTTTTATAAGTAAGGTTGACCTTTGGAAATCTAGCAGAAGTGTTCCTAACTTACCTCACTGATGTTTATCGCTGAACTTCCAAACTAGCAAATACTTTCTAAAATATAACTGTCATTTAATTGGTTTGTGGCTTTGCCTTCTTGCTGCTGGGGTTACATAAATGTATATTTGGCATTCAGCATTTCCTTGTTGATTACTAGAAACATACCACCAGCCAATGTAACTTACTATTGAATTTTGAATGTTAAACTTAGATATTTTGGGGAGTTGATGTTGTGTTGTAACCAGTGAAAAATACTACCTGCATTGCTAGCACCTAGTATGAACGCCTATTCAAGTCCCATCTGCTCAATTTTCAATGCAGTTCCCTGTTAATTGCCTAGGGAAAGCAGCATAAGATGGCCCAAATTATTGGGCACCTGAACCCACCTGAAAGATCTGGATTAAGTGCCGGTCTCCTGACCTTAGCCTGACTCAGCCCTGGCCATTGCAGCCACCTGGGGAGTGAACCAAGAGATGGAAGATCTACCTCTGTAATTCTGAATTTCAAATAAAAAAATAAATCTTCATAAAGAATTAGAAAATTTCATTCACAACTAGGAAGTGCTGAAGTTATCTAGAACTAAGTTAGTCAATCAAATTATCTCTTGAGTAGTCCCTCCTGTCAGGTGTTATTGTTTGTTCAGGGGTAAAATAATGACAAGCCACACACACAAAGCACACTCTCTCTTGACTCCCAAGGAACTTACATTGTGATGACGAATCTGTCTTGTTTTGATTCTCCTAGAAGCTTGCTATGTAAAGGACCAATAGAAAGACCTTATACAGGGAACTTGTTAGAAATTGCTGAATCCTCAGGCCCCATCCCAGATTTCCTGAAACAGGGTATGTATTTTATTTTACAAGATCCCCAAGTGGTTTTTATCCACATTAAAATTTGAGAATCACTGCTCTAGAAAGCAGAGCCTGAGGCGAAGATTAACACTTTGGTTTAATGGAGAGTGCAAGCCCAGGAGAGTAAGCCTAAGAGGGGAAAAGGAGTAAGAGAAGGGAAGCTACCAGGCTGTGAAATACTGTTCTGGCTATTACTCCAGTAGCGGTCTGGAGGAGGAAAGCAGGTTATTCGCAGGTGGGTTTGCTCTGCATGTGGCACTTGTGCAGAAAGGCTGCCAGGAGCAATTAGACCTGGTCTCCTCCTGACCCTGGGTTTCTAGTACTGGAGATTCACAGCACAGAGAGATGTCAGTGTTGCCCTTCTGGGTCACAGCTTCAAGCCTGAAAGTGAGGGATGGATACAGAACAAGAAAGGGAGTAAGAAGAGAGCAGTTCGGGTTTGCTGAGAAGACACAAAATTTGTGTCTAAAGGTCATGTGTATGGGAAATGTCACCTACCTAGGCTAATAGAAGTAAATAGGAATGACATTTATCTGTCAGCAAGTGCACGATGTTCACAGTAGGATTTTGAATGTTACATCAGAAATGATTATTCTGACTAGCAATTGCCGTATTAGTTTTTTGTTTGCTTGCTTGCTTTTCTTATTTCTAGAAAGTGAATAAACTTCACAGTGCAGATTTAGGAGCATACTTTGCACCCTACCCACCCTTCTGCCTGTGCTCCCCACAATCCCTCTTTCTTTCTTATTGTTGCTGTTTTTTTGAAAAAAAAATTCACAATAGCATGCTTTGGTTTTACTTCTCAACCACAGGCTTAACACTATTATTTACTAGTGGTCTCCCACTTCTGTTTTTTTCCTGCTATCCCTTTCAGATGACTGAGGATTTCTGTGTATTTATTTTTATTTTTTAGTTCTTATTCTCTCCTCAAATTTCCAGCCGTACATTTCCAAATTTATTGATACTTGCTCTACATTTACTACCATCTTCTCAGTCTGAAATACTCAGGTTCAACTCTACTCTCTCAGTGTACTGGCCCACACCAGGCAACTCATGTCTGACTTGATATCCTCATGGCCACATCAACTTCCTTGAGACAGAAAATCATATAAAAAATAATCAAATCTGACTCATAGGTAAATTGTATGACATATCCAAGAAGCCATAAATCCAAGAGTGAGGCAGATTCAAGACTCCAAGATAGTATGGTACAAATTCTGCAAGCTATGTGCCTTGCCACCATGCTCTGGCTGTTATAAATTCTCCTTATTATATAGATTTCACTTGGTCTGAATTCCATGATAATTTTGAAAATGTGAGCATTACTTAAATGTCAGGAGTAATTATCCACCAACAATTAGAATATAGATTTTTGTTTTCATTTTTATATTTCTTATGATTCTGTGATAAAGCTGCACTGCTTTGATAATGAGGAATCCTTCAGTTAATTTCATAAAAATGATATATGTTGGTAAGGAAGCTTTTTTTTAAGAACAGAATAAGGAAAAACCAGATTGACATGTAGCCATTAAATTTTTCAGTTTTTGCATATTTTATGGATGCTCAGTAGAGCTCCCTATATTGCCTAGAGTTTGGAGAATTCCAACTTTGCACAGCTCTCAAAATGCCAAGGAAAATATGTTTTGCTCATCACAAAAAGAGGAAAAATAAGTAAGGAATCAGAAAGCAGAAACTACTTTGTGAAGGCAGTGCCATACTGTGAAATACCCAGTGAGGCATTGGAGGGCCGTCTGTGACTTCTCAGCTGATGAATCAGACATTATTCTCCAGCCCTCCAGTCACAGGAAGGGTTCTTGAACATGTAGGTGGCTGCTATTGATTGGTACCAAACTCTAGGCCCTTATTACAGAGGTGATTAGTGTCATGGAGCCATCTTGACCAATTTTGCTTTTAGTATTTTCTTTCTGTCTGAACACAGGGGATTAATTTCAAATTCTACTTCTAACTCCAATCTCATCCTGCAAGTATTTACTGTACAATTGGAAGTATCATGTTTCCAGTGATTGACCATTTGCACAGCTCTGACATGTTAGGTTTTTTAATAAGTTTATTGCTTAGTTTACTAATTGCCTGTGCTCTAATTGATGTGACAATGCATTCTTATTCTCTGTAGAAGGCTGTAAATCTTTTCAGCATTCATTAATATTAAAAATCCACTCTGCTGCACCTGGATCTGGATATTTTCTTCAAAAGATTGCATGAGTCTCAGATTGAAAGCTTTGTAGAGAAAAGGAGCATTACTGTGCCAGTGTGTCTGCTGCCTTGATTTAGTACACTACAGATTTCAAAGCTCTGGTACCATTATGATTTGAAAGCTGAAATTGGTTAATTTATAAAATGTTATACTGAAGGACCTGAACTATTATTGGTCTTTTGGCCACCCTCTAATTGTTAAACTAATTTGAGCGTTCATGAAAATAAATGCATTTGGGGGTGATGCTTCCTGACCATTCACTTTTCCTATGGGTGCTAACCAATGCACACTTGTTACCAGCATTGGAGCCTGTTGTTACCCCGGTTGGTGAACAGTGATCTGTGGAGGTGGGAGTTAGGTACAGCAGTCCGGATGCCCACATCTCATACCCTAGTGACTGCATTCAAGTCCTGGCTCTGCTTTGGATTTTAGCTTCTTGTTGGTATACACCCTGAGAGACAACAAATGATCATTCAGGAAACAAGTAATGACTTGACTGACCGAGTTCCTGCCACCCATGTGAAAGACCTGGATTAAGCTTTCTAGCTCTGAGGAATAGATAGGACTCCATCTCTCTCTCTCTCTCTATGTCTTTCTCTCTCTTTCTCCCCCTCCCTCTCTTGACTATTCCCTCCCTTCCTATTCCTTTCTCTCTCCTTCTGAATGTTTCTCGTAAGTTATATATGTAAGTAAGTAATTTTTAGAAAATATGTGGCACTTGGTTTGATGATCCAATCAATGTGAAATTTCTTTTTCGACCCTAATTTCATAACTTTCGTAATTATACTACAGTAATAATAAAGCAGAACTCAGTGTTGTGAAGAGGGAACTTGGGGAAGGGTTAAGGGAAATCTCAGCGCCTATGAAACTGTGTCATAAAAGAATGATTTTTAAATCCACCATTAAAAATATTGATTAAAAATTGGTAGTTATAATAAAATTTGCAAGTTTTTTTCATATTTGTAAAATGAGATTAGTTGATAGTTTGTGTTGATTTATAAATTAGGGCACATGACAGATAAAATAGTGCAAAAGAGGTGTGTCTTGATGCTCTATTTTAATTATAAAGTAAATATGAGCAGAAGCAAAATCATTAAATATTTCTAGTTAGCCTGAAGAGAAGTAGGTAGAATGGCATGTGGTAAAAATAAGATATTTATATGAAAAGTCTGTTACTAACGTATAATAACATATAAAGCTGGACATTTCAAAGAATCATACTTTGTATTGTATGCATATTTTTGTTAGTATCTACATGAGAGAAAGAGACTATTACATATTGATTATATCAAGAATCTAAAGTATACTCCTCCAAGAGATATGAAGCAGGAAACAAAACATCATGTGAATATTCATTGAAATATACAGTATGGGAGGCAAAAGACCTCACAATTTCTACCTTGCTGAAAATAAGATACTTATAATTTGTATGTGATATGGGATATAGAATGTTTTTGGATTAATTTAAAAGTTGCGTAGGCACAAACATTTTACAATTTTTATTGTTATATTGTTCATTGGAAATATAGTTGGAGACATACTCTCCAGGAACCACTTTTTTTTTTTTAAAGATTTATTCATTTTATTACAGCCAGATATACAGAGAGGAGGAGAGACAGAGAGGAAGATCTTCCGTCCGATGTTTCACTCCCCAACTGAGCCGCAACGGGCCGATGCGCACCGATCCGATGCTGGGAACCTGGAACCTCTTCCGGGTCTCCCACGCAGGTGCAGTGTCCAGTGCATTGGGCCGTCCTCGACTGCTTTCCCAGGCCACAAGCAGGGAGCTGGATGGGAAGTGGAGCTGCCGGGATTAGAACCAGCGCCCATGTGGGATCCCGGGGCTTTCAAGGCGAGGACTTTAGCCGCTAGGCCACGCCGCCGGGCCCCAGGGACCACTTTTTGAAAATAGTATTTACAGACAGGAAAGCTTCTTCATAAAATGGATTGCTATTATGCTTTACAACAAATGACAATCTGTAGAGGCCTTTGATAAAGTTGTTCAACATTTAAGATAAACAGAAGTATTTACTTTGAAATAACATCCTTGGATATTAAAACCCATTGATTGCGTTGTTTGCTTTTGAATTTCCAAGAACATTACCAATAAAAATATTTTTAAGTTTCAGAAAGGATTGAGGGAAATTATGGGCTTCAATTTTGGTTACCTCTTGTCAGTGAACTCTAGAGTTTGTAGATAAGAAGACAATTCCCCTATTTCTACCAAATTGTTTTAATGATTTCCTTTTGGAGACTGTTGATTTTTCTTAGTCACAAGTAGACCTTTTGGAGGAATCCACTTCAAAAATTTTGTATCTGTTTCATAACCTGATTTATACTTTCAGGTTGTTTTTTTGTTTTTATTATTTCATTTGTGCTTTTTGTTGTTGTTTTTGTCTTTTGGCAGATTTTTTTTTTAGTTGGATTTTAAATGTACTGAAAGTAGTCTCTGCAAGCTTGCTTTGACATCTCCCTTTGGGTCAAGTGTAATGGCAGTCCTTAGAGAAGTCTTTTGATAAATGTGTTCTAAATGGACTCAGCTTTAAAGCTAGTCACAGATTGCCTCAGAGGCACTTTCTGAAATGAGATTAGCTTTTGGTTTCCAATAAATTAGCTGTGATAGGAAAAACGTTAGTGAATAATGTAGCAAGAGTTCTTTCCAGATTTGTGTGCTTTTTTATTTGTTTAAAGGCAGGAGACAGTTACGGATGGATCTTCCATCCCTCCACAAATGGCTGCAATAGCTGAAGCTGGCCCAAATTGAAACCACGAATCAGGTCTCTTACATGGGTGGCAGGAACTCAAGTGCTCAACCATTTTCCACTGCTTCTAGAAACATTAGCAGGAAGCTGTATCAGAAGTGGAGTAGCAAAGATTCCAGCTGGCATTCCATTATGGGGTGAGTGTCCTTAAAGACAGTTTAGCCTGCTACACCATGTCTGCCCCAAAAACCTGCTTTTTACTTCCCCATAACCAGAGAATCATTATGTTTCAAATGAATAGTAAGTATGGAAAGGGAGTACTCGACTGACTCTTGTTCTGTATCAGTGAGTTGGGTTTTTGTTTTTGTTTGTTTGTTTCTTTGTTTTCAAATAACCACCTACTGTCAGCCTGTCTCCATTGGAGATTCTAGATATTTGGCCTGTCTCATAGAATGGTTGCTATAATTGCATGAATTAATGAACTAGCACTCTGAATGCCATAAAGTCCCATAAAAACATATAATATCATTGTATTATCTCTTTACTATGACACACTGAAAACTATAAAATAATGTTGCCTTAAGTCCTAGGCCTTGGTGTTGAAAGTACAAAGCATGTGTTATAAAGAATGAGAACCTGGAATTCCTGTTCTAAAAGACTGGAGCTTTTGCAGTGGTTATGCTCTTACCCAGAGCCCAATGCAACCAAATGAATTCTTATGCTTTTCATGTGTACTCACTGCTAAGTACTAGGCATGCTGCCTAACCTAATCCTCAGCACAGCCTGGTTACCCTCACTCTGTGAAAATCAGCAGGAGCAGAGCCAGACTTGAATCCACATCTGTCTTACTTGAGTAGCAGTGTTCTTTTCCTTTTTTTTTTTTTTTTTTTTTTTTCCTTTCTTGTCATAGTGTTAGCAAAGGCCCAGTCTGTTGCATCCAAATCCATGGAGAGTTAAGAATCACATTGCTTGATTTCAAATTGGTGAAAAACACCTAAGGAATCACATTTATACTTGGAGATATTTAAGAAAAATTTTAGAAGTTTTGTAGCTAAAGAGCTTTGGAAATACTAATCAGTGGTGGAAAATAAATGCCAAAATATACTCCTTTAATGAGCTATGGCTTGATTAGACATGCCTGAGGCAATTCATAAACTTTCCCAGTATGTAATTTATGTTGTAATGCCAGAATTTTGCTCTCTAATGTAACATTTGAATAATGATGTCTCCCATTTAAAATAATATTACTCTGAAATAATCATTCTGTTTTCTCTGACTGTTATTGGTTGGCAGAATATACAATGCTTTCTCTTGAATAGTTCAGACTAGTTAGCACTGTATAGGGCAGAAATGGGTGAGTCATTTGTAACTAGATGGGTTAATAGAAAAATTCCAACATAGTGAAAAATGCAATACTAATTTGATTGCTTTATATAATTCTAAAAATAGAATGTTTCTAATTATTACAACTTTTTTTAAGGGAGGCATGTTATATTTTGGTTAACATGTCTCTGAACCTATAATTCTAAAGTTCTTAAATGTAAGTCCATTAAAAATAGTCTAACTGCATTTTATCATTGGAGAACTCTGAGTATTGCATAAAGAACTTGGAAAATTCTAACATGTCATATAGTTTTTATATTCGTTTCTCTTTTATAAGACTACCATGTCACATTTCTTTTCATTTATGTATATTTTCATTTTGTATATTCCACATCAATGTGATGTGAATTGTGTGATAGTTACTAAATACTGATCATAGAATCATTCTGTTCCTGCCCTTTGAAATCTCTTTGTTGATTCTCCAGAGCTTGTTACAGTAAAACATACAGTGTACCATAGTTTTAACGAGAGAAATGGGTAACTTTGAAAGTAATCCTAAGGGTGTATTTTGGGGTAAAATTGTTTTTAAGCAGAAATTGTTCATTTTGACCATGATATGTTAGAGTAATAATATTATAACTACTCTGCTGTCCTTTTAAGAGACCATGGAGTGATGGTCTCAGGAGAACATTCATATTAGCTATATTTTGCAATTAATATATATTTGCAAGTGGTTCAGAAATAGACACATTGTCATAACTGTCCCCAAATTCAAGAACTGAATGTGATTTGAAAGTTGAGGATTCCTCAAAAACACTTGATCACTTAATAGATTACATTTTTGTATCAGGTTCTATTTTATATGTAGCACCTTAGCTATATGTTTTTAAGAAATAGAAGAATCAACAACACCCAGTGGCAAAATTGTTACCATATTTAGTTTAGAAACTTTACATCCTAGTTGCTATAATGTTGAGAGTCAGAAAAAATATTCTGTACTTATTACCCAGTTTCATAAGTAAAAACGTAATAATTTTAGATTAGAAACAGTTTCCATAAAATTTATATTTTATTCTTGCTTTGAGATATTTTTATGATTTTCTTAATACAATTCAAAATAATTCATTCTTGTTAGACCTGTCCCCAAACCAGTATTCCTCTCTGCCCTCAGCATAATGCTAGCAAGTAAGCTGCTAGCATCCCTAAACCTAAGTGTAACTTCCAAACGTTGCTTAAGAAATGTACTCAGGGTGTCTGATGCATTTAAAAGTTTTATAAGAATATACATTTTGTCTTTTATATTCAAAGAAAATTATGTTGACTGGGATCCCCAAGTGTGTTATGTATGCTTTCATTTATCCAAAAATGAAATGACCTTTGTGTTTATAATGTCACTTTCACCTTGTATTTTTCTGATCCACATATTTTCGTAGAACTTTTGAGAAATACAGCATCATCTCACTATTTTCCTCTCCAGTGGGTGTCTAAAAACTGCTATAATGTAGGAGAGTGGAAGCTGGAAACGTTTTTCCTAAATGGTCTATGGATCTTTTCTAACTAGAGCGATTTAATTCTGGGAACTTTTGTTAGGCACTCACTATATACTGGCTCCTGTAATGGAAGGAGAGAATGACTACAGGAGTGATTCTTGCCTTCCGAGAGTAATGGTAATGTGTGAGTTAAGACTCGTAGTGAAAAAGCAGCATTTTCCAAAACAAATAAAAAATGCAATTGTTACTTTCTTTGAAATTAGCTGAAATGCATATGACCCTCTATAAAATGAGTAAGGATTAGATTTAATTTTTCTTTCAACAGAAAGGAATCTATTTGTGCAATATAAGTTGTTTGAACACATCCCCACCCCCAAAGTCATGGAAGTGGATGCACATTAATTTACTCAGGCTGACAAGTGCAGATGCATATTTTTTCATGTGGAGTGGCCATCTCAGTAAGTGTGTAATACTCGTTGGAGTCCTGTATTACTAGATTTCCTCTCACTGGAGTGCCTGCAAAAGTGATTCACTTTATTGTCAAAGTTGTCAGTGACCAATTTTTATTTGTACTCTGTCAGGCAAAATGCTTAGCCACCCTCTTGGCATATTAAAATGATACCATAGAGAAATGACATTTGTCTTTAGTTTACTGTATGATGGAGATATTGAGCCAATTATTAGAATTCAGAATACATCTGTTATTATATAACACTTCATATCTGCACATGTTCACTGGATACTTAGCCAGATAATTAAATCTAGTCCGATCTCGGGGCTTACATACAGACTTTGTGTAAAGCACTTTTCAGTTAGAGTCACTAACAAATCAGCAAACAGCACAACAGCACCAAGACACAAGTCAGTAGAAGCAGCTTCCGAGGGCCCCCGTTCCTCATGTTCATGGTTCTTCTTTGCACAATACCTTGTTAGATTTAGCACTTCTTGTTCTTCTTGTTTGTGGTCTAAGAATCATCCCTGATCTGGCTCTTATTGTTCAGAGTGTTTATTGGGTACCCTCTTTTGGAAAACCCTGCACTCACATATAATGCCATAACATTTCAATCTGCTTTAATGGAAGTATTTTAGCAAACAAAAGTTTTAGAGAGAAAACAGTTCAACATAAAACTTTAAAAGTATTTCTCTTTTTACATTATTTGGGAGAATATTAAATAAGGAAGTTTCCTCCTGCTAATTTGACTAAAACTGACAAATTTTGCAGTATATATTTATGAGGCATTCTTTCTTCCCAATAATTTCTATTAGTTTAACCTTTTTCCATCTAAATGAACTGAATACTAATTTATAAAGGTAAGAAGCTATATAAAGTCATGATTTGGAAATTAGAAGATCTGGATGTAATTTCATGATTCTGAAACTAAAATAAAGAAACATAGTTCTGAGATCAAATCAAATCTCATCTTCCTCCTTGAACAATCCTGGACCATAAACATATGTACCAAAAGTTAGATCACTGAAGATAGTCTTCAGAGGATACAAATATGATAGACAGTGAGGCAGTTTACTGAAAACTCCATGTACCAGTTCCCCTGCCAACTATAATATAGACTATTTTTTACTTGGAAATTTTCAGTTTTTTTCCTTTGAAATGACATTTTCAGATATTGATCTCCAATGAAGTTGAATTTGCTTCTTTACATTATGCAAAGTTGAATTAGTCTTTTGGAGTTTTGTGTTTGGCTAGTTTTTGTAGTGGCATACTTTCCTTTAGAACTGAAATTCAGACCAACAAACAAGTCTTTGGTGCAGTATCATTATTCAATACTATTTTCCTGACCATAATACATCACTATAGCATAGTACATTACATCTCTGTCATAAAAATTCTGCCACCTTAACTGCAAAACAGGATGGTGCTAGAATATAGCTTGTGACAATTAGGCTTAGGTACGATTGGCACAAAGATATTTGAGTGTAACTTATATGAAAAGCTCAGATGAAATAGCCATAGGAAAAGTAAATGGGGAAAAATAATAATTTTTAAAAGTTATGTTAAGATACAATGGAACAGTATTCAATACCCTACAATAAAAAATATAAAAAAACAAATGTATGGCTATAACAGCAAAGTTAAGGAGAATATCTTTCAGAAAAGATATCTCCATAAAAAGGGGCGAAAATATTTCCATGACAAATAGTTGAAAAATATAATGGTTGCTTTAGAATTAGGAAGTGGATAGAAGCTGGTAGAATTTTGAAGAGCACAAGAGAAAAGCATTGTAGATTTTGAACATACTCTTATTAGAAATAGGGATTTTAAACATACTGTTGTTAAGGGCTCATTACGTAGTGAAGAGAATGTTACTGGTAACTAAAAGGAAGACTAGCAAGCTGAAATACTTGCTATGTGATATAAAACTTGGATCCCATAATAAATAAGAAAGAAAAAACTTGTGAAAGAGGGAAAATTTATCCAAGGAGATTTCCAAGCAAATCTCTATAAGTTTGGCCTGATTCTCCTGTTTAACATGTAGTTGAGGTAGATCACTAAATTTAAGAGAAGCTAGGGGCTGAATGATTTGGGAGCTTCTTCACCTATACAAATGACATTCGATGCTAAATCCTCTAAAAGATAGAAAAACTGGAATGTTCCATCGTAATATTGTGTCTCAAAGAGCTTCAGAATTAAATTAAAGAACTGCTAGCAACTTTAATAACGTTGTTGCTCCTTAGCCATCTCAACAGAATCCAAATAAAGAGAAGTAGTTATCTCAAAATAGCTATGGAAATGGCTGTGTCTAGTGGAGAACACAGGAGTACTTCCATCTTGAAGGTAAAGGTATAGAGAACATAAGAATGGAAAGAAGATTTAGACTCCAAAATTCTACTTGCAGGAAGCACTCTAAGACTACTCATTCAAACACATGCTGACTGTTCATCAAAAATGATGAATGTCAGAGGACTACAAATTTGCTAAAATACAGGAGAGAAACAAGGAATAGACCTAAGTGGAAAGGCTAAAACTCTTAGAAATGTATGCTGTTTCTTCATATAGTTTTAGTTTTGTGTTCCCATTTTAAGGGCTATTGTATTGATAAAATTAACTCCAAAAAACAAATGTAAATCCAGTATGGTGACACAGGGAACCCCCTCCTGTGACATCAGTATACTACATGAGTGCAGGTTTGAGTCTTGGCTGCTCCACTTCTGATCCATCTCCCTGCTAATGTGTCTGAGAAAATAGTAAAATATGGACCACATGCAGGGGAGACACCTGACTCCAGACCTGGATATTGTAACTTTCTGGATGATGTCTCTTCCTCTCTTTCTGTCACTCTGCCTTTCAGTTAAATAATAAGCCAGTAAACCTTAAGGTTTTCTTTTTAAATTAAAAAAGACAAATCCATATTAGTTAATTCACTAAAAAAGAGGTTTGTGGGGCCAGCATTGTGGCAAAATGGGCAAAGCTGCCACTTGCAACACTGACATCCCTTGCCAATCCAACTTCCTGCTGCTGGCCTGGGGAAAAAAAGGGTAAAAGATGGCCCAAGTGTGTAGGGATCCTGGCTCCCACACGGGATCCTGTTAAAAAGGTCCTGGTTCCTGAATTCAGCACTGGCTATTGCAGCCATCTAGGGAGTATACCAGCAGGTGGAAAATTTCTTCCTTCCCATCTCTCCTGTTTGTATCACTTTCAGGTAAAACATCTTTTTTGTTAAAGTGATTTCTTGGGATATATTAAATAACTTATAGAAAAATGAATAACCTCAAGCTTGAGTTTCTGGATCTGACTCCTGAAGTCCCAGCAGAGCTGGCTGCTGATGGAACTGTGTCACCACCACAGTTCACACACGTCAGCACTGTGCACCCATGCTGCAAACCTCTGCATCACAAACAGATGTAGCACAGCCCAAGTCTCTACACACATGACCTCATTTAGCAATCCTAACTGGTGAAACCTAAATCACAAGAGCATATAGGAAGTGTTCTTAAGCTTCTAACATTCCAGGATGGAATGTTAAGGTTAGAAGTTTGGCATAATTGCTCAAGAATTCTAAGATTCCCCAACCAGGGTCTAAGAATTTATGTTAAAAAGGCATAGAAAAACTTAAGTCCTCTGTTTTGGCAGTAGTAATCCAAAATGCTTTCAAATGATTTCTTTTTTTTGTTTTTTCCCACTTTCAGGTTTTATTAAAACTTTGTAGATAACTTTCATTGTTTTTCAGTATAACTGAGTGATTAAGTGAAGACAAAGGTGAGCTTATTAATTTTCATTGACATTTCTTTTATCCTTCCATATATTTTGCTTTATCATACTGTCATAGATCTGTTATATCTTTAGCCATTTCTGATTTATACGAGGAGTTCACATGTCGTTTGAGACCATGGCTTTGGGAGATAACTGTTGTCCTGGGAATGAGAGTCCTATTTACAAGCACATCTTGGCAGAGAGCCTCTTCTTTATCTGAACTGGCTTCAAAAATACTATTGTCAAAAATAACATCAGCTTACAATGGGCTTACAGCGTTGATGGTAGTTTTAGTAACTGAGTCAACCTCAGGCCAGGTGCCATTTGCTGGCTCAAGTCATCTGTTAGGGTATTATTTTCTATGACTTCCAACTGAGAGCACTAGGGGCTTGGCTATAGGTAATCTGAAGGAAGACTGAAACACAGTAGAGGTGAACAGTTTCCTCCCTCCTGTAACATACACGAAAAAGTAGGTAAATACCATGAGTTTGCCTTCACTGCATTAGCATGGCTGCTGTCTGAGAGTGCCAGCAGGAGCTGCAGTCTCGTTGATAATTGTTCATTACTGAAACCTGTTGAGATTAACCATTTCTTATTCTAATATTTATTTAAACTTGTTTGTGTGACTGTCAAATTAAAATGAATATAGAGCTGCTGGGCGACCTTAAGAAATTACTAATCTACACAAACAATGCAATACTGGTAGGCTAAGGCTAGAAGAAGAAAAAGTAATTGGGCATCAGAATGAATTTTCTTACCTTTCGTGCTGCATGTCTTTATAGCTGATCTTATTTGATGTTCTCTTCCTTTTTGATGTCTTTTTTTTTCTCTTAGATTTTTTTTTTTAAGTTGGAAGAAATCTGCCTGGTTATTTTTCCTGCTCCCCAACCCCACTCCTTTCTTTTCATTACTTAAGTGCTCTGGAAGTGGAAGTTGTGATTTGCAAGCAGTAGCTACCACACATGGGTGCTTTTAACTGAATGACAGCAGAAAGATTTTGAAGAAGACAGCTAAAACTGAAATGACCATTTAGCTCAGGCTGTGCCTATAAATAGTGTCCCCTTTCATTCTGCAAGCTGCCTTGGATTGGATGATGAATAATATGGGCATCCTAATTATATAACAAAAATAAATTGAAGGATGATCTGGGAAAACGTAGGTACCTTCTCAAAATATGTTCAGAGAAGTGGACATTTTGGCAGGACAAAGTGAAGGTATTCTCTTACAAATAATTATAAAGAGAAATTCACCTGCCCTGATTTCTGTGCTTCACACTGTTTAGAGGTGTTTAATTGCTGGTGGTACTTTCAAATATTTAAACAAAATGTTCCGGTTTACATACATGAAAATTGAGCTTCCCCCAAACCTTGTCGATTTATAACAGAAAAGGGTATTTTCCATTCAATAACTTTTTAAAATTTGCTATTGAAAATTATATGATGTTAGATTTTGGAAATACAAATGCAAATTTAGTCAGATGTATTTCCTATGACTTAAAAGTGTATATACGGGTATTATTCTTGATAGTAAGTTTTAGTAAAGAAAAAATATTTAAATGCTAAATATTTGAAACATACAAAATAGTCAAAAGGTGGGTGTGTTCTTCAGATACCTCAATTTTATTTTTCTCTTATAATTTTGTTATTTTGGGGGTGTTTATTTTATTTTACGGAAAATGTTCCTTGCCTCAAAACAGATTTTCATTTCCCTTGACATCAAGTAATTAATTTTTATTATAACTGAAAGTGATAGTAATATTTTGAGGGAATTTAATTGAATCTCAGAGTAATTTTTTCCTTTGTCTTCCTTTCTAATGATAACTTTCTGGGGCAGGTTGAATAAGTGGAGCTCACTGCAAAGACTTAGGTTTTCAGAGTTTCAGAGTTCCTGAGTAGGTTGTAAAAGTTTTCCCTTGTACATAAATTCACAGTGTCATTTACGATATACTTAAGAGAAAGCATAGGGATTTCTGACGAGCCTTTAGGGCCTACAATCAAATAAATAAGACACAGAGGAGTAAATTACCATGTGAATAGAACTGCCAAAAACCTGGCTTAAGCAGTTCAGATATACAGTTTCCAGTGGAGCCAACATACTTTCAACTTGATTTCTTTTATACCTTGTTACTAATTAACATAACTCAACAACCCCATCTGGGCAATGAAATAGGAGAATATGATTCCAAAGGCATTTTTATTGTACATTCCTTTCTGTACAAAATATCATCCAAAGATTGTGCAGTATACATTTCTTCAGCATTCTTTTCCCCGGTTACTTAATATTATTAGTTTTATACAGTGAATTTTGTGTGAGGTTCTGGTCTTATAAAGATGATGGGTTAATGACAATGTCATGTTTTCATTCTCAGTGTTTTAATGCAGTATACTTATTGCCAAAGAAAGATTTCTACTAAACTACAGGCCATGATTGCATGATTGAATTGGATGTTTTAGCCATCTGAGTTACTGAGACTATTAAAAATTACAGTGGTCAGGGCTATAGTTATGAGTTAATAAAAACATTTTTGTTTTAAGAGCTTTTTTTTTTCTGAGTAGACATTATATTTGCCAGTTTGAACAACCAAAGAACTTAGTTACAGAGAGTTCTTACCTGAATCACTGCTGAGGGATCAAGATGTTTTCTAGAAAACCACAAAAAAGGGAAGGAAAACAGGGAAAGAGTAGAATCTGCCAGTTTTCTGATTCATCTTTCTGTTACGAGTATTCATAACCATCAATTCTTCATGAATTCAATAGGCATGGGTTTTGGTGGTTCAGTTTTTGAAAAGACAGCATTCCTGTTCAATTCACAGTTACAAAATACCTAATTATGTTGTTAACACCCTTACATTTTCTCATTGTGTATAACAAATGAAGATATAGGCCTGCTTTCCACCAAGAAGAAGAAGAAAAAAAGTGCTAGTGGCTGGTATTACTGGAGCAGAAGGAATCCTGGGGTCCTAGGGACCTTAACGACTGGGTCATGGACAGAGATGAGATGTAGCTCACAGTCTAACACTTGATACTTTACAACCAGGCACTGAGTGAGCTTCCGCATGTCTGTAAGTGAGGATAGCCCATATGTTTCCATTGTAGCCTATTTATCCTGAGGGGAAAAAAAACAAGAATCTATGTGAACCCTTAAGGAAAGGCAGGTCCTCCTGGCAGAGCTCGGTATGAGCCAAAGCAGGGAGTGAACAGCCATACACATCACTCTCCGCCCTATAATTTACCAAACTCTGATGTCAGCATTGGGTAGAACAGACTTAAATTACTCTTAAATTCACTTACTTAATAATCAGTCACAGTTGCCAAAAAATAGAAACAACCTAAGTGTTCATCAATTGATGAACAGATAAATAAAATGTGTGTGTACCCAGTGACGTGCTATTCAGCCAGAAAAACTATGAGATCCTGTTATTTGTTGCAACATAGATGGAACTAGAGGTCATACTGTTAAGTGAAATAAGCCAGACATAGAAAGATGAGCACTGTATGATCTAATTTCTGTGTATACTCACAGAGCCAGTGTGGTGGTACAGAGAACACCACCACTTCCTGAGATGCTGGCATCCCGTATGGCCACTAGTTCTTATTTCTACTTCTGATTTGGCTGCTCTGCTTCCAATTCAGCCCACTCCTAATGCACTGGGAAGGTAGAAGAATACCCAAGTTCTTGGGCCCACATGAAGCTCCTAGCTTCAGCTTGGTGGAGCATCAGCAGTTGCAGCCATCTGGAATATGAGCCAGCAGATGAAAGATCTTTCTGTGAAAATTGCTCTCCCCTTTGAGGTTGAAATTGGAGTAACATTCCAAGAGGCTTGAGAGAATGGTGGGGAAGGAGTACTGGGGAAAAGTGATGAATTGGCACTGGATTTTCATTAGATAGGAATAAGAAGTTCTGGTGTTCTGTTGATCAGAAAGGTAACCATAGTTAACAGTAATGCACTGTTTGTATTTTATTTCCTCTAAAAGTGAATATTTTTAAATTGGCTCTACTTAGAATTCTGAAATTAAGTTTCATTAGCAGAGAGAAGCTTTTTAGACATGAACATTATGCAGTCTTTTAAGAGAAACAGAATTATCCAGTCCAATCCTTGCCTCCCACTGAGTTACTTCCATTTAGAAATCAGAGTTCTAGAACCTTTTACATTTTTGTCTGCATTTTCATAATCAACAATGCGTATATTCAAAGTAAAACATATACTAATGCAAACACTCCCATTTTTCCCTAATGCAAGAGTTATAGGAAACAGAAAATACTTCACTTTGCAAGAATAATCAGATAATGTAGAAGGGGTCTGAGAGAACAGTATTAATTGCAGCTAACAGAAAATATAAAATGAAAAGAATTAAAAACAAAAATTGTAGAGGAGATTCCTATAATTACAAATAAGTATTGTGTGTGTGTGTGTGTGTGTGTGTGTGTGTATGAAAGAAAGATGGTGTCTTGGAGGGAATGAGCCACCTTGGAACTGAGATATTTCATCGTTGTAATAACCAGTATATTATTAGAAAATCTCTAAGGTCTCATTAAACCTTAACTTTCTAGGACTGTTGCTATCATCAGTCATCCAAGTAAATGAGCCAAGCAAAACATTTATTTAAATAGAAAGCTGAAATAATCAAGTAATATTTAGGTAGCATGAAACACGTACAGTTCTCAGAAGAGGAGCAGAAAGGGAATTTAAGGGGAGAGATAAAGCAACTATTTAGAACATTACCGTTTTGTGAATGGCAAACTAATGGCCATGATCAGAGGTAAAATAGGTTAAATGACACTGGAAAAGTATCAGGTGCCAAAAACCGGGCTTTAACTGGGTGTGCACATTATCTTGTATAATCCTGTGAAGCAACTGCTAACAAATTCTCCGTCTTAGAAATACAAGATCTGAAATACGAAGAGGTCCCCTCACTTGCTCTAGGGTCTTACTAACGCTGTAAGAGAAACATCATCTTCCGCTGATGTGGACAGTGGTAGCCCCCCTACAGAGACTGGCAGCAGACAAGGTTACAGAGGTTAGCTGACTTCTCTCCAATAGCAGAGATGTCCACCCAGCCCTTTGTAAACACATCCTTCTCACTATACTGTGCTAAATGTTTCCCTATTAGAATTTTTATTCTTGTGGTGACAGTTTAATGAACACCAAATTGGATCTCTGACTATAATTAGATCTGCCTCACAAAAGAAAAATCAACAACTAGGTTTCAGATTTGCAGTAAGCATTCACATCACAATAACATTCTGTTCTCACATAGGCCTGTTGCATAGCTTTCCATTACACACAGTTGCTATTACTACCACTGAGGGACCCTTTGACAAACCTCTTTATAAGTGAATACACTGATCACATCACATTGACATTGTTCTTTTTCATCAGTGAAATTGTGTGGGTTGAGTGGGGAAGGATTTAATGATCTCTAAATTCTGGGACCAAAAGATAAAACATACTTCTCTTTCCCTGTGTGAGGAACAAGGAAGAGCTGAGATTTACAGAAATGCTGGTATAATGCTTCCCAGCTAGCCCATTTCGGAAATAAACCCACTGTCTCCCTTTTTCAGCCTACTTTTGTTCTCTACTTTGATATTCTGCTTGCCCCAAGAAAGTGTCTCTGGGCAGTCCTTCTTATTTTGGATTTAGTGGGAGAATGGATAGCACGCTTGATTATTTTGTGCCCAGCTCCCTGCTGATACAGAAACTGAGCCAATTTCACTAGAGTTAAGTCCTTACTCATCTCATAATGATTATTATTATTCCTTTCTGGCATTAGGGCTTAGGGAGCAAGCTGACAAGGAATATTAAAAATTAAAGCAGGCACACCTTCCTGAATCTGTCCCAAGGTGTGTAGGTATGATTGTTTTATAGTGCTGCTTTTCTCTGTAAGTATATGGAGTACAGTGAGTATAGAAAATGGTTCCAGATAATAGAAGTTGGTCTTAAAACCAAGACCAAAATATGACAATTGCTATGTGGGAGATACTGGGGTCAGGCAAATGTAGGTTTCTGAAATCCCATGGTGCTGAAACTCTGCACAGTCCTGAATTTTACAGGAGTTCCTGTCATTTTATGACCTTTTACTTCTGTGTATTGCCCTCAGGCTTGGCCCAACTGTGTCGTCATGTTTCCCTTTCACATGCACCATCACTGATGGTGGTTCAGGAGCATCATACAGGAACACAGATGACTGTGCATAATAACACTCGAAGATAGCAAAGAAAACTCTAAGTTGCTAAGCAGGCTGACCTTACAGTTGTCAAGCAAATGTGCCAGCTCAGGAAGTCTGAGCAGAGAAGCACAGTGGTGTGGCGTATGATGAATGAATGGTTTGTATGGCCTTGGGCTCCTCTCCAGGAGACAGACTGAGTTAGAAAAATGATTTTAGTTACAATGTTGGGAAAGTATGACAGCTCGAAACTACCTCCTGTCTCCCTGCTTGTGTGAAGAAGGGCAGGATGAGATCTTGGCTTGAGTAATGTTCAATATAAACAAGATGAAAATCATCTTCCCTATCCATTCTCACCTTTATCACCTTTGAGATAAATCTTAATCTAAACAGAATAGGAGTTCTGATTTGGGTTTTGATGGTGGTGGTAGTGATTTTTTTTTTTCATGTTTTAAAGACTGTTCAACAAAGATTTTCGATCCACTGGTTCACTACCCAGATGGCCAAACAGCAAGCTCTAGAGCAGGTCAAAGCCAGGAGTCAGAAACTCCATCCTAGTCTCCCACATGGCTGGCAGGGAGTCCAGGTGCTTGAGCCATCATCCATTGCCTTGGCCCGTTAGCAGGGAGCTGGATCAGAAGCAGAGCATACAGTACTCCAGCTGGCTCTCAAATAAGGGATACTAGCATTCCAAATGGTGATTAACTCACTGCTCCATACTGCCAGTCCCAGGATTTCTTTATATCAGTTTTTCTGATGCAGAGAGAAGGGTCTGCAAAATGCTCCCCTTTTCAGCAGATATTAGGAACCAGCAAGGACCGATGACACCAAGTGTTTCAGCTTACTTGGGTGTGTCAAGTCTTCCCATAGTGCAGTGCCATCCACTTCAACAGCAACAAGAAAGCACATTTTCTCTTTTCAGAGAATCTCATTATAGGGCAAGTTTGACTTTCACAGATTTTAAAATTTATTATTAGAAGCAAATAGAAACTGATTATTCATTAGTATACTTGAGCAGGAGAAATGAAAGAAGCGTGGAGCTTGGAGAAAATATTTTAAATCTTTTCTTTCCCTGTGGTTTCAGAGACATATAGAGTTAGATTCTACCATCTGTAGGACATATTCATGTTAAGCCTCTCTTATAACCCTCATCTCTTTCTGGAAATCATTCTTGTTTGTTACCTAAACTGCAGAAATGAACTTCCATCTTGCATAATCTCTGCATTATTAAAATGCAGCTTGTTATGTGAGGCTTTAATGGGCTCTTTGGGCCTTTACAAATTAACTTTATAAGCTTAGGACTATTAAAGCCTCTCAAATAAAACATGGGCACCCATTTAGTGTTCTGTTTTATCTTTGGTCATGAATGAAAAGAACAAACTACTTATCTTCATAATCATTTTTTTAAAGTACAACCTAATACAAAGATATAGTCTCCTCCAATAAGGTAATTTAGTCACGTCATTCTATAAAAATCCTCAATTTTATTACTCTGTTTGATCCTTACCTTTGAATATCCCAAACAGTGAATGATTTTAATTTACTGTTGATTATTTGGTATGAAAAATTTTTGGCAACTTCTTATTATGAGGCATGTTTTTCTTCTGCCACTGAGAGGATGGTAATGCATAAATTTGTCTTCAGCTGCGAGGTAATGGACATATTTTTAACTCCTTTGAAAACACCAAAGTGAGCACTAAATTGCTGAGGCCAGTTGAAACAGGGTAGGTGGGATGAAGGTGGGAATAAAACCAAATAATGCAAATTTTAAAATCATCACGTCTAAAAAGGAATGGTGTTTCTTTTCTCTCAACCAGACAGGAGTGATGTTTCTTAATCAAATGCCTGCTTCGATATTTGACATTAAAATGTTGTTCTCAGCTTACAAAGTCAAGCTTAGTACCTGCAGAGCTGTGTCCTGAGCATTCTCTTTTTAAGTAGGTGTGGCAGTGACCAATATAGCTTTGAGAGCCCTAGTTTAAAACCCAAGGAACATCAAAAACTTCTGTTCCTCACTTTGTTACTGAATAGATGAGAAACCTGGGATAAGTCATTTAACTTTTTTGAATCTCTTTTCCTCAGTGGCAGTCACAAGTGGCTTGAGATGGACTTAATCATGACTGATATGTGCTATGTTTGGTGAAACACAAAAACAGTGAGAAATTCCTGTCTTTAAGGTGCAGAGCATTTTAACAATTATCTGAAAAGCACACAAGTGAGCTTTCAGCCTGTCATAAGGATTTATATAAGGTAACCTGGGCACACTAAAATGGTAGTGGTTAGTCTTATCTAGTTTGGGATCAGAGAGAGGAAATTGATGGAAAGTTTACAGAGACAATACTAGAAATAAGTTTGAGTGTCATTCTCCAGAGGAACGAGGAATGAAGAGTGTAAGAGCACAGGCTTATAGATGGAGCTTAGCATAGAATGTAAGCATAAGACGCAATGAGCAAATGATGATTTGCACCAAATGGAAATAGCTGTTCTTAATTTTGTTCTGAGGCAAGACCAGATCCTAAGCAGAGTTGGAAAACCATTCATATGTGTGAGTATGGCAAAGGCTTAGCCAGGACCATGATTACAGGCTAGGAAACTGGTTTAGAGACTGTTGGAAACGCATATGGGAGATGCTGCAGGTGAAAGCAGCAACTCAGGAATGGAAGAGAAAGAGCTACAAGGTGTAAAGGAAGTGACTACAGTAAATCACTAAAGGGGTAAGGATGGAAGAAAGAGGATAAAGGTTTTCAGCATAGTGTCAGCTTGCACCTCTCATGGTTCAGTTATTCCAGGACTGCTAGATTACATCATGAGAGATTTGAATTCAAGATTTTTTAAAAGATTTTATTTTTTTGAATGGCAGATTTACAGAGAAAATGAGAGACAGAGTAATCTTCCATTCTCTGATTCACTCCCCAAGTAGCCACAATGGCTAGAATTGAGCTGATCCAAAGCCAGAGGCCAGGAGCTTCCCCTGGGACTCAAGCACTCGGACCATAATCTGCTGCTTCTCCAGGCTATGAGCAGGGAGCTGGAACGGAAGTGGAGTATCTAGGACACAAACAAGCACCTATTTGGGACCCCAGCATTAGCAGGCAGAGGATTAATCTGTTAAGCCACTGTTGGTCCCAAAGTATTTTTTAAACATTTATTTATTTATTTATTTAAATGGCAGAGTTACAGACAGGGGTAGAGTCAGGAGAGGGAGAGAGAAAAAGAAGGGTAATGTTTCTGGAAAGCTGAAACTAGGAGCCTGTATCTCCTTCTGGGTCTGCCACATGGTGGCAGTGTCCCTGGTACTTGGGATATCTTCCACACATAAGCGAGAAGCTGGGTCAGAAATGGAGTAGCTGGGACTCAAATGAGTGCTCACATGGCATAGCAGCATTGCAAGTGGTGGCTGAACCCACTGAACCAAAACAACAGTCCTTCAAGAAATGTTTTCATAAACAAACAATGGAAACATGTTTTTAGAACTTGATAAAATGACTTACGGTTTTTAAATTCTTGTTTTAAACTATTGAGATCACTCAGCTTTTAAAGTGAGCTTAATAATGTTACTATCAAATGATTCAAGTTTTAAAGTTAGGCCTTTATTCAGAAGGCCATTATTTATATTATGGACACATAAATAGGTCCTAGGAAGTCACCCTGAATCATGTGGCATACTACCGAGAGGCAAAGCAGTCTAGTTGTACATGCATTCTGAATGCCATGAAACAGTTTATGAGAAATACTTCCAGGATTCTGAAACAAGTGCAGCCTGGAAACAGTGTTCACAACTACTGCTAACCTAAAATCCGAACTCAGACATTTTGTTTTTTAAAAACAGACCTTTTGCTTTTACCCTGGATGTATTTATTATCCCACTGTGATCACTGACTTTGCTGCATTCCAGTAGGTTCTGCCAAGTTTCTTGAAATTATCTCCCCTTACTCTCTTCCTGTCCATTCCAGCCCACTGTATGCTGGCTGCTTTCCAGAACACACCAATAAGGTGACACCAGCAAAGGCCACCAATGAACTCCTACTTTCCAGCTCCACAAGATGTGTTTCACTCCTCATCTTACTTGACCTTTATGCCGTGTTTATGAAACTCTCCTCAGTTGCCCTCTGTGACATCAGAATTGCCCTGATTTCCCCTCACCTCTGTCTGCCTTGTCATTGTCAGGTCTACATACTCCTCTTTCAAACTCTTCTCTCTATGGGCCATTTCATCCACATGTGTGGCTTCTGTGTCTACATAGTATTCATTCTCCTTTGCCCCTGTGTTTCAGAAATGAAAGTCTGGTGATCCTGTAGGTAACTCAGATTCAAATATTTAGCAGTCACAGTTGCAGCTAGTTGGGGAATGAACCAGTGAAAGCATGGTCTCTCTCTGTCTCTCTATTTTTCAATTTCTGTCTCTCACTCTCTCTGTAACTCTACTTTTCAAACAAGTTAGAGACTATTTTAGAAAAAGGTGGAAAAGGTATTAAATAACAGGTTTGAGTATTATTCACACTCAGGCATACACTAGGGATCTTTGAAAAAACTACCTATGATAAAACTGTTATAATTTTTTTGTCAGTTAAAACAGTATTAGTTTCTTAACATTAATAAATGGACCGTGGTAATGAAGAGAGAATGAAGTGAGGAATATATGAAAACAGTCTGTATAGTCTTCATTTTTCCTTATAGTTAAAAGTATTCCATATTATGCTGACACAAATCGCTCAGACACATTGAAAACTTGTTGGGTTAATATGTATAAGGCATTATCTATAATAAATGCATTTAACCATAGCCTGCATGCACAAAGGAACTCCATCGAGTTTGCTCCCACTGTGTGCTAAAATCTAATGGGGTCTCTAAGGAGAATACTTGGGAGGGAAATGTACACAGAAGTCCTTTCTACTCTGCATCTGTTGCTGTGCTATTGCAATGTATTCACCTGTTACTGTGAGAGCATCCATCCTAGCTTTGCATGTCAAAGTCCTAGACAGTCAGTGTGGTTTTCTTGGTAATTTTCCTACTGCAGTGTGTCTAATGAGGGATGGGTCCTGCAGGAGTAGGGCACTGACTGCCAGGGTCTTTATTGGGAAAATAAGAGTTTATAGCCCTGATGAAAGAAAACTGAAGCTTTTTTTTTTATCAACATGTTAGATTAATAGATCAGGGATTAGAAAGCTACACAGTTCTAATTTTCTACACATCAGTAATTTTCTCTGTTGGTACAGAGGAGATGTAACAGGAAAAGCACTTGATTAAAATCACAGCCTTACCACTTACTCCCTTCTTGATGATAAGGAAGTTGTTTAAGCTATCTAAATTTAACTAAACCTAAATTTGCTAGTAAAACTGAAGTAGTAATACTTTGTGTGATATTTTCTACAATCCTCTTTTAATGAAAATACTGGACCAAATAGTGTTTTTAAAACAGGTTCAGAATCCAGTGGTTCTCATGTCTGAGCAGTCATGACAGTTTGTTGGCAGCTCGGACAACTATGTTTTGTTTCTTAAGCTCCTCTGGTCAACGTTCTCTTTTTACAAGGCTCGGCTCACCTCCAGTTCTACATTTCATGTTATAGGAAGGAGGAAATGTGGAGCAAGCACATTCTTCCTTCTAGAAGTCATGATGCAGTCAGTAGTCATTACTTCCACTCACATCTCATTGGCTACAATCTAGTCCTCAAGCACCAGCAAAGGAAACTGGAAACACACACACAGAGTTTTTAAAAGATTTATTTTTATTGGAAAGGCAGATATACAGAGAGGAGGAAAGACAGAGAAGAAGATCTTCCGTCTGCTGACTCACTCCCCAAGTGGTTGCAACAGCTGGAGCTGAGCTCCAAGCCAGAGATAGGGACCGTGCCGGAATCCAGCTCCAGCTGAGTTCAGAGCTCGAGCAGGGTGCATGGAGTAGGTGATAAAGAAAGACACAGACACTGCCACTTGGTGTTTTCTTGCTTGAGCTCAAGAAGAAGCTGTCCTTTTTATTTACTTAGGCACATCACAACCCTCTGCACAATTGTTTGATTGTTCTATTTTTACTTCATGACTAAGTGGGTATGCACAGATGTTTCATTATTTTATTTTTTACTTCATGGTCAACCAGGTGCTCTTAAAGATAATTCTGTAAGTTACTATAATCAGTTTATTTAAAGCAAGCTGTTATTCATTCTTCAGTAGTGGCCATTGGGTGACAGCCAGGACTCCAAGGCCAAGGCACATGCACTTACTTGCTAATCAGTAATACATTCCTACTACATTTTATTTTCACAACTTATCTATCACTTAGTGGGAGAAATACATCAAAAGAGAAAAAACATAAAGATCTAAGACAAAAAGTTTCAAACATTAAATCCCCCTACAGCTGCAGACTCTACAACCTCATAAACAATCAAACAATAATCAAAAGTATATCTCTATGACATTAATAAAATCGCCCCATATTTCCTCTAGTTAAAAAATTATGAAAGCGGCTGAAACAGCTACATTTTCTATGCTCTAAAGAAACTGCAAAGACAGACTAGCCTTTGAGATAACAAGTTTCCGCTCATACTCCCATCACTTCCATTACTTTGTATAATTCTTATTAAGCCATTTCCCAGAAGGCATGCTATATGTCTGGGCCAGGTTCTGAGGCAATGGTTAAGTACCCAATAAGGTGTCCAAAAATGGCATGGGCTTAATTGTGCTCCTGTGTGTAAATTGTCAAAGGCCCACTCACCAAGACATTATCAGTGACATTAACTCTCAAGCTCACATGGGTTGCAAAAACCATCTCACAGGAGCAAACAACAATGCCTCGGGCTTGGCAGCGTGGCCTAGTGGCTAAGGTCCTCATCTTGATCCCATATGGCCGCTGGTTCTAATCCCGGCAGCTCTACTTCCTCTCTTTCTCTCCTCCTCTCAGTATATCTGACTTTGTAATAAAAATAAAATAAATCTTAAAAAAAAAACAATGCCTCAATAGATAACAGAATTCTCAGTGGAGTGTTTGAGTGTCCATGCAACCAGGGGGTGAAACAGCGTCAAGGTGGTGAGAGAGACATCCGCCGGGCCTTGCCAAACAGCTGAAAGCTCCCCTGGGCCCTGACAAACAGGGGAGCTGTTCTCTTCACACCCTCATATCATCCACACCTACTGCACGGACCCCAGCAGGACCGGTAGCTTCTTTCTGTGTGTCCCACTTGGGTGCAGAGTCCCAAGGCTTTGAGCCTTCCTGGATTGCTTTCCTGGGCCGCACGCAGGGAGCTGGATGGGAAGCAGGATCACCAGGATTAGAATCAGTGCCCATAAGGGATCCTAGTGCATGCAAAGCTAGAACTTCAGCCACTAGGCTACCTTACCAGGCCTTATATATTGATTTTTAACAGGGAAATATGCAAGTTCATAGTTCTGGCACCATGGTCCATGGTGACTTGCAAAATAATATACTGTGGCTGACCTAAGTACATAGAATAATGCCTCACAGAGAACCAGTAAGGTTCACCAAATAACATTCTGTGTAAGTAGAAGGTAAGTGGAGTTAATTTTTTTTTCAAAGAATGACTTTCAAATTGCTCAGCTTGTAGGATAGTCCTTTCTAGGAAGCTATGCTTGCATTTGAAAACTTTCTTCTGTTAAAACACTGCTCGTAAGATTTACATTCATCCCCAGGAAAAGAAGTTGCAAAGTAAATTTTCTCAAGTGTGTTTATTGTTATATGCAACAGCTTCAGCTTGTTTCCCTCACAGCTCAGGAAGCCACGGCAGATTAATATAGAAGGAACCATGTTTTGGTGCAGAAGGAAAGGCACAAAGTCAACTACTTGTTTTAGTAAAGAGATATTTTTATTAATCAGACTTTTCTGTTCTCTTTGTATGAAGTTTTTAACAATATCTTGTACTACTATGTGGAAATGCACTGTTATTATTTTTTGTTTTCCTTAGTTTGATTTCATTGCTTTTTTTCCCCTGAATATCTTAAACTTAGTTTTGTTCCTGACAAATTGGTTTATACTGAATCCCATTCATGCTAACCTTGCCTAGGACATTCTTACATTCCATGAGCCACAACCCCCAGGTTGTCAGCTCCACATGTGATTTATAAAAACTACATTGCTGCCCAACTGGACAGGATTTAATTGGTCAGGCTGTTTGGGTGACATTGGCAACCTAAGGGGTGAACATGATACTGGTTCTGTTTGACTGCCTGGGCTGCCATAACAGAATACCACAGAGTTGCTGAACAGAAATTTATTCCTCACATTTCTGGTGACTGTGAAGTCTAAGGTGAAGGCTGTGCTAATTCAACTTCTGGTGATGGCTGTCGTTCTGGCTCACAGTAGTTCCCTTTGCTGTGTCCTCATATGTCACAGAGAACTCTGGCATTTCTTCCTCTTCTTGTAAGGGCTTGAGTCCTATTGGACTAGGGCCTTCTCCTTTTAACATCATTTAGCTTTTATGTTCTTCTCATCTGGCACTGGGCATTAGGCTTCAATATATGATTTTGTGGGGAACATACTCAGTCCAGACCACTAGTTGCCCTTTCTTTTGTTGTGATCTCTGCTACGTGGAAGGCTTTCTTCTAGTACTTGTGCTGTACCATACTGGGCCTGCCTGAAGTTTCCTGTATTGCAAGAAAATATTGTTCCTGTAACTTCCCAAACTCTCCCTCTAGTGATATCTCTGGTTTAATATCATTTAATTCTATCCTATAGAATATCTTGGGAGCTATAAAGTTTTTAGATATTGCCATGTAATGAAGCAGTATTTGTGGAGTACTCTACAGTTTTCTTAACGTTATCTCTTGAATCCTCATGATAGCTATATGAGAGTTTTTGGTATAGCTCATTGTGTCTGAAAAATTGAAGTTTGGAGAGTTTCAGTGATTTCCCTAAGGTCTCAGAGTTAATCCTTGATTGATTAGCATGGAGACTGCATTGGATGTATTCAGATTTCTAAATTGCATTAGATCAAATACAAGCTGAGTTGTTTCGTTTTGTTTTGTTTTGTTTTGTTTTGTTTTGTTGTTACTTCGGAATCACTAAAGTTTGGTTTCCATCCAGTTCTCTCAATTATTAGCATAAAGTGTGAAAGGTGTTTAACGCCCTAAAATTCCTCAGCCTTCTCTGTGATGAGGGAAAAACAAGAGTCCATCTCCTAGGGTTCTAATGAAAATTAAACTACAGAAAGCATGGAAGTTACTTAGCGAAGTGCCTGTTACCTACAAAATGTTTCAAAATTGTGGGTTATTGTTGACCATATATCCAATCTCATTTCATTGAACTTAACTCTGAAACAAAATTTATGTGTTCTGGTACTTTAGTATAAAGTAATATTGAAGATATGTGAGCTATTCACTGAGCTCGAAGCCCTGAAAATTTATAAATATTATAAAATTTATAATCTGGATTTTATTCAGATATGAGTAATCTTGTAATTTCAAAATCTGTGTGTATGCATTTGTTTATATATATTTATTCATACCTATTCAAACAAGATATTAAAATAGTAAGTAAATGGCAGTAATTTAAAATTGCTGTTAGAAGAAAAAAATTGCTGTTAGTAGGGCAAACTTTTGACACAGCAGTTAAAATGCAGGATGCTTGCATTCCATTCCAGTGCTGGAGTTGAGTCCTGATTCCACTCCTGATTCCATCTTCCTACTGACATTCACCAAGAGGCAGCTCAAATACGTGTGCACCTGCCGCTCCTGTGAATGAGCTGCATCCGGTTCTTGGTCCCTAGGTGTAGCCTGTTAGAGTTCTAGCATTTGGAGAGTGACCCAGAAGATAAGATCAATCTCTCTGTCTCTCTCTCCCTCTCTCTTTCTCCTTCCCTTTCTCCCTCCTCCTCTCTCTCTTTTTCCCTCTCTCTCCCTCCCTCCCTCTCTCTCTCTTTTTCTTTCTCTTTTTCTTTATCTCTCTTTGCCTTTTAAATGAATAAAATAGTTATTAGAATATTTTAGAATTACTTGGGGAGGGAGATGGGAAATCCCAGATCCTATGGAACTGTATCATAAAATAATAATCATAATCATACATTTAAAAAGGAATTATTAGCTGCATTCTAAGAAAGGCAGTTTTTTTTTACTTCCCTAGCTTGTAATTTACTCCTTATTGACAAAGAACATGAATGTGGAATTCTCATTTTTCATCTCACACTGTTAAGCAAATAGCATTCGATGTATGCCAATAACTGTGATCAAAGAGACATTAAATAAACATTTAGCTGATCAAACTTGAATGTAAAAGACAAATTAATAGATTTCCAATTTTTCTGCACATTAGCCAGAATTTATTCTCCATTAAAATGCATATGTTTTGTTAATCTAATTCTATAAACCTGATGTAAGAGGTCATTATCACGTAGCATTGTGTGAACTGTGATGACTAAGTGGTACTCACCTAATGTGCCCAGATTTGTCAAGCAATTTAATGTACATTTTACGATAAATTAACAACACATGCTTTAATCTGTTTGGCACATCTGTCCTGATTTTAATATGGAATAGGTAATTAAGGAATTTCAATCATCTCTAGTTTTAATATCCATGTGCATTTTTGAATGTAGAAGTAAGGAGTTGTTCTTATTCAGATAATTAATTCTAGTTAAATTTCCATGTAATAGGCCAAATAAGCTTTACTAGGATAGAAGAAACTATACCAACCTGAGTTAACACGTCTGAAGCAAAGTTTATTAGCAGTGTAAATGTCATTACCTCTGATTGGTGATCAGCTGGACAAACAGTGAAAGGTCAATATGATTTTCAGTCTTCAAGAACAGTCTAATGACCTTGAAAGGCAAAAGAACAGCTTGCACCTAGGTATCGAGTATGATCTACTCTAAGCATCTTGATTGAATTTTGCTGTAGTAAAGATTTTAAGTTGGTTTACAGTGGCTCTGAGTATCTAGTGAAGGAATCTGTGAATATGTACTTAAGTGAGGTAGATTGTAAAATAAAATTACTTTTTTTCTATACCTCAAAAATGATGTCAGAGTGACAATGTGCACTTGGACACACAGCACCCACATCCTGTGTTGATTTGGTTTTAGGAGGGAAAGATGAATGTACTTATGTTAGTTTGTATATGGCTTAACCTAGGGGTGTACTCAGAATTTGTTTTCTCACCTTTGTTTGCTTTCTTTTCCCAATTAGAGAGGATACTGTGTCTTACTCAGAATTAACATATGGCCTGACTATACCGCAAATGTTTCACAAATATTTGAGAGTGGATAAATAAACTCGAACTTATGAATGGAATTCTGTGATACCTGACTCTGTAAACATTGTGTGAGGCATTTATCATTTTCAATGTCTCGTATCATGTATGGAAGTGTGCACATAGATACATACACATCCATCCCACATTCAGAGACCTGTCTCTAGTTAAGGAAAATGATTAATGTCGATAATGTCTAGCCATCAATAATAGCATATAGTTATGTAATTAAGTAGTAACCACTGGAGCAGAGAAAAATTATTTTAAAACTTATTGATTTCTTACTGTGAAAATGGGCATATGTCAATGTCACAACATTATGAGAGCTAAATATACCAGCCCAAGAAAAGTTCCAGAAACATGAGCACATTGATATTAACTCATAGCTACCAATTTTTTGTTTATAATGAAGACTGTCAATTCAACTACGATGCAATTACCTTATTCATTATTTTTCTTACTCCGGACAAAACTAGTACCCATGTTAATAATCTATTGTAAACTAAAGAAATGTAACTAGTCACACTTTTGTTAAAACAATTATATTTTTCCTGATAAGAACAGCATGTTACACAGTTTGTAAAGTCTTAATAAAACCTTGTATTAGCCTGAGGTTTTTTTCCCTGAAATTAATTATAAGAGCGTACAGACCCAGTTGCCACATTTTCTACCAAAAATATACTAGCATGCTCAAACTTCCTATCTAAAGTAGATTCCAGCTCTGTGTAATTAGAAGATTACCATAATAGATCTTATAGTTGGAATGAACTGTATTCATATGTATTTTTGACATGTTATTAAAGAAACTTTATATTTCACTATGAAATTTAGATATGTGATACAAAATCAAGTTTGTATTTTCTAATAATTATGGAAGAAGCTTAAATGGCACAAGAAATTATCCCAAGATCTCCTCTCTAGAATTATCTCTGCCTTTTTTCTCGCTGATGTTGGTCTCAGAAAGTAAGTCTCCTTCATTCTAGCATGCCTGGGTAGCCTACTTGCTGTTCATTCATTTATTTTGAAACGTGTATGAGAAGTGCTAGTTTTCCTTCGGTCAACCCACTAATATATGTCTTGTTTCTGTGTTATAGTTGTCTACTTGCAGATAATTATTGCCTTCTCTTCCTTCATATATTTCCATATCCAGTTTCCTCCTGGATTCTTTGCTTCCCACAAGAAAGATGCTTGAAGCTATCTGTTAAGATATTTTCTTCCAACTTCTTCTCTAGCAAAGGAATTAGCCTTTATCAGGAGACAATAAAATATTATGTAAATGAACAGTACAGCAGAGATCACTGAAATGGTCCCCATGTATGATGTGTGAGGAATGTATTTTTTCTGACTGCAACTACGGCTTTGGATTAGCTACCTTAGTAGTGCTCTCATCTAACTTTATGCCTTTGAATGACTGTTTTCTATAAGTAGCCATAATTCATTTTAAGGTATTTCAACAATTTGGTATTTTTGTGGCTAGCCAGTAGACTTTTCCATGGTTTAGCCAGAATTATCTTTTAGCTCTCTTTGCTTCTTGTTCAGTGCGAAACAAATACCTTGCTCACAGCCAGACAGACATAGAAGTAGCATAGGTTCTACTTTCAAGAACTTTCTATTTTCTTATTCACGCTAACTTTGAGAGGCCAACAGCAATGCTTACTTTATTGTACTGAAGTGATGTATCATTCTAAACAAGGACAATGCTGCCTGTTCAATTACTGGTAGTCCTGATTTTTTATTTTCTCCACAAAAAAAAGGTGCAGTTCTGTTTTTCTCTTGAATACATTGTGGTTTGGCTGTGTCTGACACCCTGTAAAATGAGGCTTATGTATATGATTCAAACCCCTTGATCCAGATAAAGGTAGTATTTCTATTAGAACGTACTTGTTTTTTCATTTTTATTTGCCTGTTCCTCCTAGGTAGAGATTTTGTTATTGATATTAAAGAGCATCAGAGTATATGAAGAATGTTAAAGGCCATTTCTTTTTGTCCACCTGGATATAGTTTTGTATAAAGAGAAAACAAGGTGAATTTGTTGATAATATTATGCTTTTTATGAGATGAACATCACAGCTCATTATAAACTTTATTTCATGTGGCATTTTAGTGAGTTTATTTTCATTCTCTTTGTCTCTTATTCACAAGCCAACTGAATAAATATAAAGACATTAGTACATTTATCCAAAGTCTCAAATTCATTAGAAATGAGCAACCTTGGCTTGCTGACATAAGACTTACGTTTTGCCTCTGAGCTTGCTTAAAATATTGATGAAACCCATGAAAGCTTTCTCATCTTTTATTTTGTTTTGTTTTTCCCTTACATAGTATAGATTTCTGTTGTTTATAGCAAAAACATCATGTAGCAAGTTGTTAAGGTTTTTTTTTTTAAAGATTTATTATTATTATTGGAAAGCCGGATATACAGAGAGGAGGAGAGACAGAGAGGAAGATCTTCCATCCGATGTTTCACTCCCCAAGTGAGCCGCAACGGGCCGGTGCGCGCCCATCCAAAGCCAGGAACCAGGAACCTCTTCCAGGTCTCCCATGTGGGTGCAGGGTCCCAAAGCCCCGGGCCGTCCTCGACTGCTTTCCCAGTCCACAAGCAGGGAGCTGGATGGGAAGGAGCTGCCGGGATTAGAACCGGCGCCCATATGGGATCCCGGTGCGTTCAAGGTGAGGACTTTAGCTGCCAGGCCACGCCACCAGGCCCGGAAGTTAAGTTTAAAAATAACTTTGAAATTTAGATTTTAGCTTAAATCTTAGATTTTTCAAAAGACAAAAATCTGCACTTGATACAGTTAATGACTAATACAAACTAATATTCATCAATATTGAGCAAAATTATAGGTTTCATTTTCAGCAAATTTGTTTTCAATAACTGACCCTCCCCTTTAATCTCTTTTATATTTTTTCCTAGCAGCTGAGATAACTTGAACAAATATACAAGTTGATACCTATAGAATTTTATTTTAAAGTGAAAAGTCAGTCAATATCTTATAAAATACAGTGTGTTTTATTCCATTAGTTTGAAAAATATGTATTTATATTCTTCACTGACTCATAGATCACACAGCAACATCATTTTTGCCAAGCAGCTATTGTGTTTTCTTTTTCATTTCTTCATCAAGACATTGTTATTCTGTAGCATGTTACTTAATTCTATGATACTATAAATTTTTAAACTTTATTCTTATTACTGTTGTTGATTTTATTATATGGCTTCTCACTTAAGGGAATGTATCGTAACTGTAATAAAGACTATCATATCCAGATATGAAGATACAGTACAGTATGCACCTCTACTTCCAAATGAAAAGTGAACTCCCAACAAAACAGTTTGATATACTTTCATAATAGGGTGCTGGACTGTCTGCCATTGTCTGTACCGGCAAATGTCAGGACATACTTTAATAGCAGAGGGATAAATTAATGACTGCTTATGAACAACTATACTATTGTAATATGTGAAGGAAATCAGTTGGGGGGAGGGAATTTAAGAAGAGGGTAAGGAAACATTAGAGCCTACGGAATTATATCATAAAATTTTTAAAAAGCATATATGCATTTATAAACCCTGAGAGTAGCAGGTGTGATTTCAGAATTCCTGGACACCTCAGAAAGCTGAGCCAGAATGTGAGATGCACAAGGATTCTCCTGCCCCACTCTCTTCCTCCTCTACACATTCTGAGACAGCCCCACTATGCTCACTCACAAGACCGCCTCAGAGGAAGGCTTGCAGAAAACAGACCTGTGCCAGCCCTGAACATACTTCCAGATCATTAGAGTGTGAGTTTACAGAGTCCTGTATGCTCAGAATGCATCTAGAAGGAGGTTCTGGGGACAACATAGACTATGTGGATCAATCCTTTTGGCCAGTAGACTGGGAAAGGTTTTATCTAAGAATGGTGCTGCGAGGAAGAGATGACCTGCATGCACTCTCCAGATTGTACTCCCGTTGTGTAAATGTGAGGTGCCACATTATCAGAAACTATCTAATATTGTATTTTTTAAAAGCCTCATCCAGATATATACACCTGTCTTAAGAGTGGTAGATAAACTCTTTCCTAACTAACCTCTTAATTGTTAATATTCCAAGACCATGTGACTGTTCTGTTGTGTTTTGGAAAGCAATTTCAAGTACCATTTAAGAGTGCAGTCTTGAGCCAAACGAGGACTCTGAGTTGAGAGCTGCTTTGAGTTTCAGTTGGGCATTTACTAACTGTGGAGCTCTGGGCAGGGTGCTTTATCTGCTGAATAGAGGTAATGAAATCTTCCTTCAGGGTTGTAGTAAAAGTGCATGAGGTTAAAGTCTTTAAAAGGCTTAGCTGAAGTAAATGCTCCATGGATCATAGTGCTGTCATCATCACCATAATCGCAGTCATTATTTTACAGCTGTTATTCTTCATTGTCCGTAACTACTATGATGACTTTGGGCAAGTCACATAACCTCTCAAAACCTCAATTTCTTCATCTACAAAATTAGATATTTGGAGCAGAGATTCTGTTAAGAGCATGAACTTTGGAGTTCTTTTTTAGTTTACATTGAACTTGAACTTGACCTTCTCAGGCTATGTTGTAACTTGTTAATGGAGGTCAGCTACTAGGAATGTAATACCATTGTATGTTCTATTCTCAGTAACCCTGATATATTAATATCTCAGTATCCTAAAAAATTAGAAAAAATCTGGATTAAATTTGCAGTTTCTGAAACTTGACAGTTTATGAAAAAGTATTTGTGTTATGAAAAGATTCATTGTACAGTCTTATACTCACAGAATTCTGTACATTAGAATTAAATTCCATTTCTAAGAAATATATTCAGTTTGCAACTTTCCAGAAATTTATGCAGGAATTTTAATATCTTAGAATCCTATAATTTTTAGGAAACTGATTACATAGAATTTCTCTCTCCATAAAGTGAGCATATATATTTGCATAAATTTCCTTGACAGTGAGTATTCTGTAGATCTTATTTTCAGAATTCCAGCACCTTAGATAAAGCCAGTGAAAATAGAATATGCTGAAGACATTGGAAGCTTTTCTAACTTTGACCTCTAGCACCTGGCCCTCTTCAGGACTGGAGAAATAAAGAGCAAATTAGCATTTATTGAGACAATACACTATGCCAGATACTGTGCCAAGCATCATAAATGTGTTCTATTGTTTTTCTTCTCAGCCTAAAAAAAAAAGACACTCTTTCTGATACAAAAATTAAGACTCAGAAACTAAGCAATTCTCCAAAATTTCTTCATCAGACCCTATGGAATTTTAACATAAAATTCAAAAATTTTAAAAAAGAATCCAAATAAAGTTCCCATTTTATGACAAAAAATAAATTGTAGAATGAAAATTTGATGTGAGATCTGTGTCTGAAGCTTCTACAGAAGACCCCCAACTCCTTCACACTTATGTCCAAGCTCCCAACTATTCATACATAACTACATCACAGGGATGCCAAGATGTCTCTTCATCAACCAGCTTCTCCCAGAAAAGAAAAACCCTTAGCACAGCAGGCTCTTCCCCCTCTCATGTGTTGTACCTTCTCTCTGGAGCTGAAGCAACATGTGAGCTTGATAGGTTGCTGTTGGGATACAGCAGGTTGGGTGGAGAACTGGACATGATTCAAAAGCTCTGATCCTCTACGTGACCCTGTAGAAGTTTCCAGCTGACATCTGTGTAAAAGAGTTGTCAGCTGAGGAGCAAAGTAGTGACCTGTCAGACTCAGAGTGTCCCACTTGCCAAGTCTTACATGAGAAAAGTGAAGACAGGCCCCATTCAGAAAAGAAGTCCTGCTTCCCAAAAGATTTATTACATAAGGGTCATGTTACACAACAGAGACTGTGCTCAGTAGACTCAACTCCCCGTTGACTTATTCCTGCTGCAGAAGTTAGCTAGCTCATCTCTTTGACATGAAGGAAGCAAATGAAGGGCCTCGTGTAAATGATAGAGCACACTCAGTCCTATTAGAATTCTGTCTTGATGATTTAAACTAGTATTGACCTTTCTTCATAAACAGCCTGAGTCATGGCTATGCAGAAATCACCATAACTTGCACCCTCAAAGACTTTGTGTATTGAGGTCTGTATCCCCATGTTCTAAGCACATCAAAATAGAACACTCGGCAAGTTGGAAATATGCTCACAAATCTATTTTTAGCTTCTAGTCATTTTAAGATATACTGTCTTATCACCTCAGTCTTACTTCTCAGTGTGTCCTAGAAAATCATGCTGTTTTCACAGTGATGGAAAAGGCACAGTGGATTTGGCATTTGATTTAGATTTTCCTCATGATCTCCCATATGATATGGAACTGCTTCATAAAGTCACTTGCTGCTAAATTTTTCAAGCTTTTTTTTTTTGGCAGTCATGAGAATGGGGGGTGAAGTATGCATATTTAGGAGTAATTGACATCTGACATGTGTTTTGTTCTTTTGTGCTGTGGATGGTACAAGAGCTACTGTATTTGTGTATTGATGGTTTATTCTTAGTAATAAGGGCAGCTTAGCATATGATGAAAGTATGGATCCTGGGGCAAAGCCTGTGAATTTGAACTTCACCTAAATCACTTGATGACCTAGAGCAAGATAGTTACTTTTGTGTGTGTCCTATTTTTTCATCTAGAGAATGGAGGAAATGGTAAATTCTTCCTAGGCTGTGTTAATATGTGGGCTGGGTATACTAATAGTGTTTAAGACAATGTTACCAAACAAAAAATGTCATTGTAAAGCAGTGTATAGCGATGTGTGTTAGTTTCATGTTGACAGCAACCTTTCCTGTCTCCCATGTTCTATGCTGTAATAAGTTAGTTTATCCTTATTATAGTTAGGATAGGCTATTTATAGGATTTGTGCTTATCTTTGTCTTGAAAAGTTCTAACTAGGACTGTTGCCATTTCTCAAATCTCCATCTCATTCGGTGGGGCCTCTGCCATCAGCCATGAGAGGCTTGAGATGCTCATGCTCCTCTAAATGGAAATGATTAAATGTATACTGTGTGTCATACTTATCCAGCTTTTTTTGGCCAAATATGTTAGCCCTACTATAATAGGAGTATACCACTTTACTTAACTGACTTCATACCAGGTTTTAACATAGTCAATGATATTAATAAAGCATTAACAGCAGCAATACTATTGAGAAGGCCTTGAAACCATTTGATGCTAGAAAAAATGTCTTCATACTTGAGAAGGCTGGGAAAGTATAGTCTTTGATTCATCGGAAATATGTTTTCAGAGCCTCCCAAAGCCCTGACACTGTTCTAGAAATTAGCAGTAGAGCCCCCAAATCCCATCATTGTCTTCCTGGAGGGTATAGTCTAGTAAGATGAAATAATGAATAGGTAAATAAAAGCAAGATAATTCTAGAGATAGAAACTACAAAGTAAATAGAGCAGAGGAAAGGAGTGGATGGAAAGATTCACTAAGGAAATGATAACTGAACTAGAGAAAATAGGGTTCCATGCTGAGGATGGATGTTACATGTTTACAGGATGGAGAAGAAACTTAAATCTTGGGAGGTAGGGACAGGAGATGGTGGGTTTTTTTTTTTTTTTTTTTTTTTTTTTTTAAGATTTTATTATTATTGGAAAGCCGGATATACAGAGAGGAGGAGAGACAGAGAGGAAGATCTTCCATCCGATGTTTCACTCCCCAAGTGAGCTGCAACGGGCCGGTACGCGCCAATCCGATGCCGGGAACCAGGAACTTCTTCCAGGTCTCCCATGTGGGTGCAGGGTCCCAAAGCTTTGGGCCGTCCTCAACTGCTTTCCCAGGCCACAGGCAGGGAGCTGGATGGGAAGTGGAGCTGCCGGGATTAGAACCGGCGCCCATATGGGATCCCGGGGCTTTCAAGGCGAGGACTTTAGCCGCTAGGCCACGCCGCCAGGCCCAATGGTGTTTTAAAAATAAGCAAATCTTGTATATTAACAACTGTAGGCCATGGTAAGGTAATTGATTCTATTTCAGTTATGGTGGGAAGTCATTTTACACTGCCATATGATCAAGTTTGTATTTTATTTTATAAGTTATTTATTTGAAAGGCAGAATGTATAGAAGGAGAAAGAAAAGGAGAGGTCTTCCATTTACTGGTTCACTCTACATATGGACATAAGAAATGAGGCAGGGCCAGGCTGAAGCCAGAAGCTGAAAGCTTGTTCTGGGTCCCTCATAGAGGTCACCTTCTTCCACTGTTTTTCCCAGGCAGTTAACAGGGAGCTAGATTGGAAATAGAGCAGCCCAGACTGGAACTTGTACCCACATGGGATGCTGGCATCACAAGTGGTGACTTCACCCACCATGCCACAGCACCAGCACCAGCACTTGGTCCATCATTTGCTGCATGCCAGGTACACTAGCAGGAAGCTGGACAGGAAGTGGAGGCAGGACTTGTGTCCAGGCACTCTGATTGGAGAGTCAGTGACTTAACTTGCTGCATTGTAACACATGCCCAAGACAGTCAACTTCTTAACAACCTAAGATCCCCCTTTTAACTCACTGCAATGTCCAGCTCAGTTGAAGTGGGAGCAAAAGTCACAGTGAAAATGCATTTTCTACACAGATAGATAGCTTGTAGATTGTCTATGTTAAGTAACAGAATTTGTGAAAATTTAAACTTATAAGTCAGATCATTGGAGAAGCAATCATTTTCCATTAAAAAGGGATTATTTACTTACTAAAGAATTAGTTTAAAATAGTAAGCCCATTTAATAAATGTAATTTAAAAGTTGTCAGCCGGTCATTGTGTGTTTTCAGGGAAATGAAACTAAAGCATCAGAAGACAACCGATTAAAAATCCACCCAGAATGAACACCAGAATGAACTAAGATTTAGCAAGGTTAAGTGAAAAGGAAAATGACATCTGATTTCTAAAAATTCAGGTAATAGAACTTTATAATTTTCTAAATTTGTAATCTACAAACAAGTTTTAAATAGACTTTAGCCATATAATATTCATCCTTGTGTTGAAAAATAACCATGTAAATACACTGAAAATTGCATTCTAATTATTGCTTTCTGAGAATATATTTAAAAAATAAAATGGTCCAACATGGTGGCACAGTGGGTTAAGCCCATAGTTTCAATGCCAGCATCCCAAATAGAGCACTCTATCAACTCATACACACTCCATTTCCAGTCCAGATTATGACTAATGAACCTGGAAAAGCAGAAGATGATGGCAAAGGCCCTGACTTCCCTTGTAGAAACCCAGATGGCCTTCCTGGCTCCTGGCCTCCACTAGACCCAGACCTGGTTATTGTGGCCATTTGGAGAGTAAATCAGTGAATAGAAAAGCTCGTTCTCCTTCCTTCCTTCCTTCCTTCCTCCCTTCCTTCCTTCCTTCCTTCCTCCCTCTCTCTCTCTCTCTTTTTCTCTCTCTTCCTTCTTCCCTCCCCCTCACAGCATCCCCTTCCTCCCTCTCTCCCTCCCTTCCTCTCTCTTCCTCTTCCTCTCTCTCCCTTTTTCCCTCCCTAACCCCAGCTCTCTCACTCTGCCTTTCATGTAAATAAATACATCTTTTTTTTTTTAGAAACTGGCAAATCCTGATCCAGTATCTCTCTTTTTTTTTTTTGAAGATTTATTTATTGCATTACAAAGTCAGTTATACAGAGAGGAGGAGAGAGAGAGAGGAAGATCTTCCGTCCAATGATTCACTCCCCAAGTGAGCCGCGACGGCTGGTGTGCACCCATCCAAAGCCGGGAACCTTGAACCTCTTCCAGGTCTCCCACAGGGGTGCAGGGTCCCAAAGCCCTGGGCCGTCCTCGACTGCCTTCCCAGTCCACAAGCAGGGAGCTGGATGGGAAGTGGAGCTGCCGAGATTAGAACTGGTGCTCATATGGGTTCCCGGGGCATTCAAGGCGAGGACTTAAGCCACTAGGCCACACCGCCGGGCTAATAAATACATCTTTTAAAATAAGCAAAATAAAAGTAACTGTTTTTTGTTTTGCAAGGAAAATCTTTTTCATAAGCACTCAGTTGCTATTGCCTCTTTTCAGAATCTCATGAAATGATGTTGGCATGGAGGTGCTGCTACTAAGGCAGCCATTGAGGACTGTGTTCTAGGAATCTAGTGACCATACATGACTTTGTTTATATGGAACTTCTCCTGAGTTCTAGAGTAATGAATTCAAAACCAAGATTATGGGCACATCCCATTTGTAAAGGACTATCTTAAATTTATTTATATAATACTCAATCTGTATACTCTTTGAAGATTATATTAATTGTTGACTGAAGACAAAACCTTTGATCAGCTAGTATGTAGCAGTGCAGTTCCTGTAATAAAAAGATAGATGCAATGCCTGAGACTTATCCATTTCTTCCACATTTTTTATTGGGATTTTTCTCTGGGCATGGCACTAAGCACCCAATAAATCAAGTCTGATCTCTAGCCCAGAACTTAGGGCCATGAAAGAATTCACATGTACAGCAAAATGTAATGGAATGTTTGGGGTACTATAATAGAGTGGTAAATGAAACACATCACAGGTTTAGAGAAAAGCAAGATTTTTTCTTCTGAGGAAAAGAGAGAAGCCTCCTATGAAGAAATGGCATTGAAACTGGGATTTGAAAGGGGACAGAAAGGAAAGATCAACTGGAAGGTGTGACAGTGAGAACAAAGTGAAAGACCTGAGGAAATATGAGAATGTACAAGAAGCAACTAGCACTTCATGCAGTGAACATTTCAGGAGCAACTGCCAGGTGTCAGGCACTGCCTTAGGGGACAGCGACAGAACGAAAAATATGACGTGAGCCTTGTCTTTGAAAGGAAATTCTGTTTAACAAATGTTGTATAGCATACATGAGAAAACAGTTTGAGAACGCAGACACTAAAGTTGAATTCTGTGGTGCTGGCTTTGCAAATACTGATAATGGTGCTTGGCATTTACTAAATGTTCTAGACAGTGTGGTAAGAATCCAAAGGCATGTTCTTTTTATCTTCAGAGCACCTTAAGAGATATATTACTGTTTTTTTTCCTGCCTGTCAACTGAGAAATTTGGGGCTTGGCATGTCAATTAATTAATTTAATAATATATAATAATAATGTTGCCTAGTTGATAAGTGTCAGAGTAGAGATTTAAACAAGTGTGTTGGATTTCAGAGTCTATAATTTGTAGGAGGAGGCATGGAAGATAGTTGAATACAAAAATGATGAAGTTGGCTGTTCCTAAGCATTCCTCTGACTTCTAGGGGACTATAATGACTAAAGGATTATGCTAGTGAATAGCTAATGAAGACTTATATGAGGTTAGTGGCAATAGATATGAAAATGGCAAGGAGGCGACGAAGGCAATAAAGATAATTTACTTGATTCTGGGGCAAGAAAGAGAGCCAGACACAACTTCAAGTATCAGGATGTATATAGTTGGAATCCTCTGGTGCTAGACTGTGCAATAAAGAACTGAGGAATTTCACAAAAAGCAGATGGAGTTGGGGCAAGGATTTCCATTTAATTTTGTGAAAGTTGGGGTGCCACTGGGATACAAGTGGTGAAGGGTAGGATTGAGGCACAGTAGGTTAAACCTCTACTTGGGAAGCCTACATCACCTATCAGTACTTGAGATCCAGTCCCATCTCTGCTTCTAACCCATCTGCATGCCTACATGTACTCTATGAGGCATCAGTTAGTAGCTCAGGTGTCCCTAAATCCTGGCTTTGGCCTGGCCCAGTCTAGACTGTCGTGACATTTGAGGAGAAAAGCAGCAGATGAAAGATTCTCTCTCTCTTCTTTCTCTGTCTCTCTCTCTCTCACTCTATGTGTGTTTGTGTGTATGTATCACTTGCTCATTGCATTTGAAACGAATAAATTTCAAAAAGTTGGAAGGAGACACTTTAGAGGTGGTATCATAATCTGCCAGTGGACGAGAGATCAAAAAAATACTGATTAAAAACCTTTAAAACAAGGCCCAGCATGGCATGGTAACCTAGTAGTTAAAATCCTCACCTTGCACATGGCACAATCGCATATGGGCCCTGGTTCATGTCCCGGCTGCTCCACTTCCCATCTAGCACCCTGCCTGTGGCCTGGGAAAGCATTTGAAGATGTCTCCAAGCCTTGGGACCCTGCATCCACCCACTTGGAACACATGGAAGAAGCTCCTGGCTTCTAGCTTCAGATCAGATCAGCTCCAGCCATTGCAGCCACTTGGGGTGTGAACCAGCATATGGAAGATCTTTTTCTCTATTTCTCATTCTCTATTTAAATCTGACTTTCCAATAAAAATAAGTAAATCTTAAAAAAAATAAAAACTTTAAGCAAACATGGTTGACTTAGCCTAGAGATATCAGAAGCCAGATCATTAGGTTTTGAAAGTGAAGGGATAGTGAAAAAAGAAAAAAAGATATGCCAGTCACTATGTAAGAAATTAAAAGTTAAAAGAAAGGAGAGGAAAAATGGTTGGCTTACAGCCTAACATGTTTGAAACTGGTTTTTTGTTTTTGTTTTTTTTTTTTTGAAGAAAGAACATAATTGATGGTGTAACATTCTGGAATGAGTGAGGCTGTGTTAACCGAAGGTGACAGCTCAGCAGGCTAAGAGCTGCCTGGCTGCCTCCTTCTCATCCGTGCAAACATTTACCATCCTTTAGATGACTGTTCGCATGCTACCACTCTGGTGACCCTTATCTCCCTAAAGTTTCCTCTGTAAGTCTTCAGTGTTCCTTACTCAGTTCTCCCACAGCTGTTAGTATAAACTTGTGCCATCAGTCAGTGTTTCTCAAAGAGCAGTGTGCTTCAAGTCACACAGGTGGCTGGGCCCATCCTCAAAATTTGGGGTTTCTGCATGTCTAAATGGGGCCTGGGACTCTAAACAAGTTATCAGGGGGTGCTGGTGCTGGTGCTGCTGGCCTGGGGATAACAATTTTAGGGACAGGAACAGCCAGCCTGTAGGCCAAAGAAGGTCTGTGAAATCATTTGGTCTGACTCTGCCAAGGCAACCTCGGGTGGCACTTGAAATTCAATAAAATCTATAGCAAGCTAAGCTATGATCTGCAATTGATGTTATAAACATCGAAAAGGTCTTGGCAGGAAAAAAGCTTCCCCACCCCTGAAAGATTTTTAAAGGTACAAAGACCTTACAGGATATAATTCATGTGCCAAACCTGGAAATGTTCTAGAAGGAATCCTGCAAGAATCAGATATGATTTAAATATAGGCAAAATAAATAATAAAAGGATGGAATACTTTGTCTGGCACCATGATATAAAAATACTTTAGGGGGCCAACACAATAGCTCTACTGGTTAATCCTTCACCTCCGAGTGTTGTCATCCCATATGGGCTCCGGTTTGTGTCCTGTTTCTCCACTTGCCATCCAACTCCCTACCTATGGTCTAGGAAGAGTGCAGGACCCTTGGGAAACTGCATGCACCTCTATGGGAAACCCAGAAGAAACTCCCGGATCCTGCTTGGAATCTGCTCAGCTCCAGCCATTGTGTCCATTTGGGGAATAAACCAGCAGATGAAAGGTGTTTCTCTCTGTCTCTCCTTCTTTCTATAAATGTGCCTTTCTAATAAAATAAATATTTAAAAACATTAAAGCAGGAAACATTATAATCTCTACTGAGCAGAAATTTCTTGAAAGAGGCCTATTCTAGATAGAATTTTAATGTGAAAAATCACAACTGTGATTATAATTTAATTGTAATAATGAACAACTAAATATTATGTAAAATTAACTGGTTTTTTAAGTGACCAAAGCAAGGTTTATTGAAGATACTAAAATGGAAATTAGGGAGATTTTCAAGAGAGAAAGACCCAGACACAATTGTTGTTCCATTTAGAGTGCTATTTTGTTATTCATAACTGAAATCATTGGAACTAAAGAACTACATCATTTTTAAGAGGTTGTTTTAAAATTACCATTTTAATTTCTGCATCTAAATACTCATTTTGATTTACCTGTCTCTGATCATTTCTGTGCAAATCTGACATGAGTATATCTAGCAAATCTCTGAATTTAAATAGATGGCAGTTGGCTTTCCTGTGTTGGTGAATGTATTAAGTTCTACAATGAAAGGTGCAAAAATCCTTTCTGACATTTGCAAACATGAGTCATTTCAACTTTCTTTCATTAACTCAAATGCCCACTAAGCTAACTCTTCAACATCAATGACAGTTTGGCATAAACAAAACAATCATTCAGTCATAGCCACACACACACATATATATGTATATATATATATATGTATATATATATATATATATGTGTGTGTGATATATGTAAATATCTGTGATATATATATATGTATGTATCAGATACATATATATATAGATATATAGAGATAGATATCAGGATCCTTAATATGGTATAAGATCAGATGCCACTAGATGGAGAGTAGAATTAGTTGGAAAATAATGTGTCTGGTTCATTCTAGACATACACAATTGCCAATTTCCTTCATTATGATTTCCCTGTGTATTTGAAATTGGGATTTTGAATTGATATGCATAAGCACATATATTAATGTTATCAACTTCAAATTTTCGTCTGTTTAGTCTTTTTAAACCAAATGTTCTGAATCTTTAAGATTTAAAAGTTCATAGAAAAGGAAAGAAACTTTCAAGCCTAGTTATATACAAATAAACTTCCATGCCACCAGAATATCACAGATTCTTTTAAGAAGAAAAATAATCTTTAAAGTCCAGAATGTCCATCTAGGAAAAAAAAAAAAAGAAACCCTGAATTCTAAGTGATACTAAAAATTTCAGATTGTTGTGATAAGCAAATGTCCTGAGAGAACTAAGTTGTTTCATGGGGAGGAATGATGACTTTCATTTCCTTGATTTTGTTTTTACCTTAACAGAGTCGTAGGAGATACTTAGAAAAATGACATCAAAGAAAGTAACTTGTCAGTCTTTTAGGATATATTTGGCTCGATGGCGTCAGAAGGTAGTCTGCCTCTCCCTGGAATCAAGTTGCAAACACTACCCTTGATAGTAATTAGAGCTAAGCAGCACTTATAGGGCGTATGATTTGTTCAGACGCACTGCCTGTCGGCTCTTTCCTAGCATTGCATTTCACAGAAGCACCAGGTTGAAATGATGGAATTATTTATCTCTGAATGCAATACTCTGTGCAGTGCTTGAATGCAGAAGAGGACCTGGACTGTAATCTTAACAAGGAAGGTAAGCGTTGCTGATGGGTCTGCATTTACACCTCAGGGAACTTTTTCACAGTGTATCTGACAGAAATAGGAAGCAGTTCAAATCTATCTTGGAAAAAAAGAGAAAAGTATCAGATCTAAAACAGATAGGATTAGCTGATTGTGTGACTCCCCCGTCCAATATTATCTTAGATTTCTTCATCAGTGTGTATTTAGTTTGTGTTAGAGTCACTTTGCTGAGTATGATGAGATGCAACTGATTTCCCATGTTTCCTTTGTCTTATGAGCTGCTGTTCTTTTGTTGTTCCAAAGTTTGTCTCAGAATGGCTGCTAGGTAGAAATGAAATTTGCGTTTAGTCAGTTTGTTACAACTACTCTCCTTGTGCATTCTCTTCTCTTCATAAAGTGCATTTAAACTGATGATATTACTTGGCCAGGAATCCATCCGAAGATTGACAGAATCGTAGCTGGTCGTGGCTGTAATAAAAATGAGTGACTTGAACTCTTGTCACATGATTTTTATGATAGGTTTGTTTCAAATTTTAATGTTCGGTCTAGTTCAAGTACGCACGCATTGGCTTCATGTTTATTTGGACCCTTGGGCTTGGAGATCTCTCTGGAAACCAAGTAAGTTTAGCTTCTCAAGAGGGAGTATTGTCTAGGGGTAGCTGTGTTTTGTATGTACACACAAGGTGTTTGTAGATTCTCATTTCAGTTTTAATGGTATCATTTTGTTTTGCCCTTCAGCAAGTCCTTTTTCTTTCACTTTTGCCATTTATCAAACACATACAAATAGAAAAAAAAACTTAAGAAATTCTTGGCATTAGAAAGGTGTTTGTATCTCATGATCTCCAATGGGAGTTCAGGTGGTTTAGAAAATATGGGAAGAGCATCAACTTCTTTGATTCTGTCTTATGGGTTTAGAGATGTAACATTGAGGATTCAGGAAAAAAATTTTTCAAAAAAAATGAATACAGTAAAAGCAAAATTGATTCATTTTCCTGGGTTCTTGAGAGCCTGCGATATGTAATCTCTTGGCAGAGAGTGTTGCTCAGTATAATTATTCCAAAAGACTGAATTTGGAAGAATTTTTTCCTCTGGTTCTGGGCCCATCTTTGGCTTCATTTTGTTCGTTTGCTTTGCTGTGGAATTATTTAGCCCCGAGTATGATGTTCTTCATCAGAAAATAAATTGGGATAATAAGCCACACCAGAGCTCTAGAGAATGCTTATTATGTGTAAATATATGTAAGAAGGCTACCTAATGTACATAAGGGCATATTTTACTCTTCAGTGAAAAGGTATACTGTTTATATAACCCAGAACTTCATGTTGAATATCTATAAATATATACCATAGAACTCTATAATGTCGTTAAGATCCTGACTTGTGCTATTGTGTCCCTCATGTAGCCGATAACCATGGTGGGAGCTCATAAGGAATGATTCTCAGTTGTTGGAACTGATGTGACTACTTGAGTCATGAGCAGAGACCGTGACCTATTTTCACAGTTAACCTTGTCACTAGGACAAAGTTGTCTATATACTAGCATACTCTCACTGCTAATTGTTTGATTTGTGGAACCAAGCATTGAAAAACAATTAGTACAATGTAGCTGCACAACAAAGCAAATGACTAATTTTATGAGCACTTTCTAGTTCCCTGGCATTGTCATCGTGAGGGACAGAGGCAGGGACAAAGGCAAAGAGATGAGAGGCAGACAGGTGCACCAAATACAGAGAGAATCCAGAGATGAGATAAGAGAGGCAGAAAGGGAGACTGGGGGTGGAGGATGGTCAAAGAGGAGGGTGAGAGGCATACTAAGAAGAGGAGTGTCAGAGGAGAGAGACACAAGTCCAAGCTTGCAGAAATGTATAGGGATTGTGACATTTTGAGACTTCTAATGTTTTTGCTTCTTTAACTGAAAATTGTTTTGTCAAACACGTCTGGTTTTATGAGTTGTTTACTTCCACTGATGTCTCTTATAGCAGAGAGCTTAATAGGTCCAAGAGTTAAAACACATGGTCTAAAAGAAAATATTTCAGTTTCTTCATTGGCTTACAAAACGAATCACTGGAAAGGAAAATAATGGGTGCTGTTGTATAATTATATACTTTTAAGTAGACCTACATATTATAAAATTATTATGCCTTTACTTTTGGTATTCATTGAGGAGAAGAAAAGGAAGTTACTTGGGAAGCCGAAAGAAATTCAACATAAGGAATATTACTCAACTTAAGATTAAAAAAAAGAATCCTATCATTTATAACAATATAGAAGACATTATGTTAAATGAAGTAAACCAGACACAGAAAGGAAAGCACTGAATATACTCCTGTATGTGAAATTAAAATTTAAAAATCAAATATGTAGAAAGAGAATGGTTTTCATGGGCAGGGGCCACAGGGAACTGTGAGACAGAGTGTCAGCTACAGTTAGAATAATTCTGGAGATCTAAAATATAGCGTGAAAACTTGTATAGTTAATAATGCTGTGTTGCATACTACACCTTTTTCTCGGTAGTATGTTCTGGATAATCTTACCCAGCCACACACACATACACACAAACTGCAAACGATGCATATCATGTACACTACTCAGGACAAAAGAGAAAAAAGAGCGAAAAATGATCGTTCCGTAGAGGAAAATCAAAGTCAGTGTGGTAGTACAAGAACACACCTGATGCACCATGACAGGCAATCATTTATGATGAATCATCTCCAGCGCAGAAAGTGTTTGAGTATTCACTGGAAGGTTTTATTGTTGCTTCTTGCATATCACCAGTGCTCCAGAAGCTGCCGGTATGACTAAAGCAAGTAGCGTCAGTTTCTGGGATGTCGGAGTGGCAAAGTTCCAGGCATCCAGGCCAGTCCTTGGCCCAATCCACTAAAGATCCAAACCCTGTGGATCACCAGACACTCCACATTGTTCAGGAGATATGTGACATCACTTTGTCTCCTAGCTGCATATTGTTTACGTTGGAAGGAGGTAGATGCTTTGCCTAACTATATTATACCTAACCTTCAGTTTTTTCCTGGCTCCACTGTTAGGTACAGATTTCTGTCAAAGAGTGAAAGATCAAAGAGAAGAAATCATTATACAGATGAGGTGTTAGGAAGTCCCAAAGAAAAATGGCATGAATTATAGTCTACTCTTTGCTCCTGTTCCAGGGGAAAAGGATTCCTTGCTGACGGTGGACCCAGAGTGACCTATGATAGTCACCATTATTATGCTACACTAGAATTTTTCTGGAATGTTCAGTAGTGGTGGCCATGCGATATGTGTACAAAAAGTACTATGGCAGTTCTTAACCATTTCTGTTTATTTCCAAATTGTGCTTTCCTGGAGCCTGCCTTTAAAAAAAAAATTCCTGGTCAACAGCTATTGGATGGCCTTGAATTGTCTGGTTAATATTTAAACTAAGGATAACTTTTTCTCTCTCTTCCAGGGTGGGGGTATGAAATGGGAGTAGGGCAAATATTAACTGTTTCCTTCAATTGCACAAGTTTCTGAAGTAGGGAATATTATTTTTTCACAGAATAATTCACATGAATTTTTTCCTCTTGCTTTGAGTTCTCAAAGGAAGATAGTCTAGAATGCAGGAACTGAGAGTCTGTCAAGTGAGAAGACAAAACATTTTGTTTCCTGTAGTTAGCATTTTGGGTAGCAGCTGGGTGCACTGATCTGTGAGTTGCTGTTTCCAGCCCCCTTGAGACAGGTCTCTTTGAGAAGTGCTAAAGGCTGGCCAAAACCCAGAACCACAAGCCCTGAAGGGCCCTGTTGCTTTGATCAGTTCTAATTGAAGGTCAGCCATCCTGGCTCGGAAAAATGTGTCCTTTAAAATGGCATTTATGTTGCAGTGCTAGTATTGCAGTGGAAATCCACCAACACAGAGCAAGTGTACTTCATATCATGAGATTTAATTGCTTAGTTATATTGATCCAAGCAATATGGTTGAAAGCGTGAGTTTTCATTTTTTGGATTTTCGTTCAAAAAGAAAGGATGTATTTATGAATTTGAAAGGCACATGACAGAGTGAGAGAGAGATAAATCCTCACCTGCTAGTTCACTCCCCAGAGACCCACAGCAGCCAGGGATAGACCAAGCTGAAGCCAGGAGCTTGGGAACTTCATCTGAGTGTGCTGTGTGGGTGGCAGGAACATTGGCACCTGGGCTGTCATCTGATGCCTTCCCAGGTGCAAGAATAGGAAGCTGAACCAGAAGCTGAGCAGCAAGGGATCACATCTGGTGCGTGAATGTGGGATGCAGGTTGTCCTAAGCAGTGACTTAACTCACTGCACTGTAATGCCCACCCAAAAAACATAAGCTTGATACTGTCTTTGCTATTCTCTATTTTTCCCTATTAGAATATTAAAAGAAATATTTAAAGTGAAACATTAGAATCCATTTTTTTAACTGATCTTTAAACTGAAAAAAAATGCTGGCTTTTGACCATACACGCTTTTCATTAATTAAATGTGTTTCTTCTATTATCCGTATGGATAGAACATTAGGATTAGAATCTCATTAAAGACATGAATACTTTATTTTAGTTTTCAGAAACAGAGCCAGCACTGTGGCATAGCAGGGAAAGCCACCTTTGATGCAGGCGTCTCTTGTGGGCACCTGCTTAAATCCCCCGCTGTTCTGCTTCTGATCTAGCTCCCTGATAATGTGTCTACGAAAAGTAACGAAAGATGACCCAAGAGTTTGGACACTTGCCCTTCTTGTGACAGACCAGATGAAGCTCCTGGCTCTTCCTTTTAGTCTGCCTCAGCCCTGGTTGTTGTAGCCAGCTGGGAATATAACCAGCAGATGAAATACACCTCCCAGTTCACTCCCTCTCTATAACTCTGACTTCCAAAAGAAGAAGGCCTGGCATGATAGCTCAGTGGCTAAATCCTTGCTTTGCATCCGTCAGGATCCTGTGTGGGTGACAGTTCATGTCCTGGCTGCTCCATTTCCCATCCAGCTCCCTGCTTGTGGCCTGGGAATGCCTGGGAATGCCATCAGAGAATGGCCAAAAGCCTTGGAACCCTGCAACTGCATGGCAGTACCAGAAAAAGCTCCTGGCTACTGGCTTTAGATCAGCTCAGCTCTAGCTGTTTTGAACCAACATAAAGATATTTCTGTCTGTATCTCCAGCTCCTCTCAAATTCTGCCTTTCCAATGAAAGCAAATGGATAACTACAGCCCAGTGTGGTGGCTTAGTGACTAAGATTCTCGCTTTGCATGCTCCAGAATCTCATATCAGCGCTGTTTGTATCCTGGTGACCCTGCTTCCCATCCAGCTCCCTGGGAAAGTGGTCAAGGAAAGCCCAAAGCCTTGGGATCTGCACCTGCGTGGGAGACCTGGAAGAAGCTCCAGGCTCTTGGCTTCAGATTGGCTCAGTTCTGGCTGTTACAGCCACTTGGGGAGTGAAGACCTTCTCTGTCTCTCCTCCTCTGTGTATACATGGCTTTCCAATAAAAATAGATAAATCTTTTTAAAAAGTGAATAGATGGGCTCGGCAGCATGGCCTAGTGGCTAAGGTCCTTGCCTTGATCCCATATGGCTGCTGGTTCTAATCCCGGCAGCTCCACTTCCTCTCTATCTCTCCTCCTCTCAGTATATCTGACTTTGTAATAAAAATAAAATAAATCTTTAAAAAAAAGTGAATAGATAAATAAAACATGTGAAGAAAAAACAGACCAGATACTAATCTACTCACATTTTAAAAGTAGTTAATGACAGCTCGTAATTGTTGTATGATTTTGACTGTCCAGACCTACTTAATTGAAACAGGGTCCTGTCTTTTAAACTTCAAAACTGTAGGTTGGGCTCTAACATTTCTTAGGAACTATGACAAATTAGTTCTTCTCATCTCATTTTCAACTCAAATGAGGGTGGATTCCTAAGTTACATTATCTCTACAGTTTTATAAAACATAATTTATTCTAAAGATAGTGACTTGAGAATCACTGTTATCTTTCTGAGGAAGGTCTGTATTTTTGGGATTCTAAAGTAAGTCACAGAGCTGTGCTGTCCTTTGGCCCCTGTCATGTTGTAAAAGGAGAGCAGCTTGTCCCTTTGTTTGTCATAGACATCAGGCCCTATGGAAGGATTTTGGTGCCATTGATGAGAGTCACTAAATAAATGGAGCCCAGGACCATCTCCTCAGTTTTTTAAGCCAGAAAAAATTGTCAACTGTCTGTGACCTCCCAGTCCATTCTTGACCTTAAATAACTTTAGTAAGGCTCTGTCTGGAGATAATTTTGGCTTCTCTTAACACCTTAGTAATTGGGGAACTAAGCACATGACATTCCCTTTTGATAAATCAGGTGTATTAAAAACAATTTTTGAAAGGCTTGAGAAAGCATGTGTTAGAATTCTGTTTTCCCTTCCTTGAGGTATGATTATGATTGGTACTATTGGGTTACAAGCTGGAAAACTACAACAAGGCAGAAATACTACGAATTGAGTCTTAAATTTCTAAATTTGCCTAAATTCTGAAATCTCAGAGTTTTTGATGGCACTTTTTAAAAAGGGTTGCAACTGGTGAAAAATGTCACATTTAAACAAACTGTCATCTGTGTATAGTAAGTCTTGCCCATTTTATTCAGTACTTGAATATGAACAACTTGGTGCATTGGCAAGATGGTCATGTACAGATCGATCACCCTTGGCTGTGTGCATCCTATTTCTACAGCATCCGAAATCCCTTCTCGGAGAAAGATTCATCATTCTGTGTAAAAACTGGCATATTGCTGCTGCTAAACCCAGAGGGCACTGTGACTTAACAGTCTATCATGATACGGCTTCACTGCTGTTTTCTGATACAGCACATCATTATTGCTTATAAACTTCAGTGTGGTGCTCAGAAGGGTTTATTTTTGCCTCCTCAGTGGTGCTTGGTGTTGAAGCGTTAGGAAGATGACTCCAATGTCCCCGAGGGAGATCCAGACACAGAATGGCCAGTTGTGGAGCTTTTATAAACTCAGAATTCTAGACATTTTTCTCTTTGACACCACTGCCTTCTATGTCACTTTTTTTGAGCCAGTTCCTAAATTCAGCAAGGAAGCAACAGCATTTAGGAGAACTTTTATTTACTCACAAATAGTTCTAAGCAAAGTGAAGCTGGCAGTGGAAAAAAAAAAAAGGATCCCAGAGAAATAAGATTCATCATGGAGCTATACTAGCTTGAAAGTATTTGAAATGTTATTATTGGGGAACTTTGCCTCTATTTATCAAAACATTTTATATATTTTAATAGCATTGATCACATATTGAGAACTTTCTGTTAACTGTAGCATATATAGAGTGTACGGCTGTTCTAATTATTAACTTCCATGTGAAAGTTTTGGTATGTGCACTTAGAACATTTTCTCGGGTCTTCCTGTCTTGGAGTTCCGCCTCTTGATGGTTGGGACAGAAGGTTTCTGTCTGAAATAAATCTTGCTTTGCTCACTGGAAAAAAAAAAAAAGAAAAAAAGAAGTTTCATTGTGTGAAGATACCAAAGTTATTTATTCTTTCTACTGTTGATGGTTTTGTTGACTAATTTCCAGTTTGAGTCAGTTGTAAACATTATTGCTGTGAGTGTTCTACTATATATAATTTCTATTAGGTGTATACCTAAAATGGCAGTTGTTGGCTCACAAGGTATGTGTGAGGGTGTTTCCAAAAGGTCATGGGAAAAAGAAAATAACAAATTTTGATGCAAAGATTCCTGAAATCCTTGAATAGTTTTATCACGATATCATTTTCTACAAACTTTTTGAAGACCCCTAATTTATGTATTCCCCTTAAGTTGATATTGCCAAATAGTTTTTCAAGGTAGCTATAGCAATTTACACTTTGGTATCAAACTCTAGTTGCTGAATCCCTATTAATACTTCATCTCAATTTTCTTCATTGTAATCACTCTTGTAGGTATGCATTAGTGTCTCAGACTTGCAATTCACAAATCATTCGTTGCTGATAATGTTAAGTGACATTTTTATGTTTACTCAAAATTTTAATATGCAGTTTTATAAAGTGTATATTCAAGTCTTTAGCCCATTCTACTAGTGCTTTTTTATTAGTGTCTAATTTTCAATTCTAGAGCCAAATTATCTATTTGTGGTGAATATCATCTCCCATTCTGGAGTGGATTTCTGTTTCAGTTTTTGATGGTATCATTCCTATGTTCTTATTTTGTAAAAGATTTTCTTATTTATTTGACAGGCAGAATTGGAGGGGTGAGAGAGAAAACAGACTCTACCTGTCAAACCACTATCCATTCCCCAAAGTTCATATAAGAGAAGAGATATCTATGGAAATATCTATAAATCCAGGTTGTCTGTCTCTCTTGAACCTGTTTCCTACTTTGATGGTAGTGTATTACACCTGCCATGCTTGTTACTGAACAAGAAAGGTTCACTGACTAATGTACACAAAAACTCATCTATGACACTTTTCAGGTGGTCAGCCACTGAGAAACAAAAAAGTTATCTAAGTGGCTGACCAACCTGGATACAGGGATGAAGTCTGTCTTCCAGTGGGATCAGAAGTGACCCCAAGATGTTCAATGACAAGGCAATTTGTAATTTCTCTGATCTCTGCATGACCATGTTTGGATTGATGTTCTGATTTTGGTTCCACAGAGAGGGTGCCTCCTGTTAGTTCCAAGTGTTTCTCTGCAGAGCCTAGTCTATCTAGTTCAACTGCTGGGACTCCATCCAGTTGAGACTTAATCCAGCCTGGTGGCAAAGCCCATAGAAATGACAAGGGAGTCTGTTTTAGTAGCCTGGCTTTTGTGGCTGGTACCAATTGTTAAAGAAGATGGGAAAGTTTCCTGGAAAGAAATGGGAAACACAGCAGGAGGATTTGGGTTTTCAGGGGTGTCAGGAGAAGGTTAGGTTAAAGGGACAAGAGCCCACTTTCAAATATCCTGCCTTACATGAAAAGTGTTAATGGACTTGGTTACTTATGCTCTCCTAGAAGATGGCATAGCATCCAGATATAGGAGTAGTTTCCAACCACAGTAATTGGGTGTATGTCATAGACTTAAACAGTTTGAACAGAAAAATCTCAGTTCTCTTATGAATGCTGTGTTAGAGGGACTCTTATTTTCCTTGATTTGTAGAGAAAAATATACACATACAAAAAAGTGAGGTCAGCTGTCCAAGGACTCAAAAGAAGTGGTAGACCCAAGGGCCAACAGCATGTGAACAGTGTCATGTGCCAAGTATGCTACAGTGTCATGGTCGTCCCAGAAACTGTATGGAAAATAAATAGAACACTTGAATCCCTGCTTCAAAAATTTGAGGGAGGGAATTGTATCTGCCTAGATGTTCAGAATGTCTCTTATTTAAAGTGTGGAGGTGTCTCGCAGAATCATTTTACACTTTGTAGAAACAAGTACTCTGTAAATGCATTCAATGACAGAATTTTTTTTTTCATGTGGCAGCTTTTTTTAGCATCACCTCTGTCATGGAATGATGGCCTGGGCTTTTAAAGTCAGATGAACAGGAGTTTGGACATGGGCCCTATCACACTGAATGACCTCTATCTACATCTTTTTCTTTCTATTTCTCACTCTTTCTTTGTTCTTGTTCTTTTTTGTTTTTGAAGATTTACTTTTGAGAGGCAGAGTGATGGGGAGAAAGGAGAAACAGACAGAAATAAAGGTTGCTTTCATCTGCTGGTTTACCCAGAATCGTTGGAATGCCAGGGCTGAGCCAGGCCAAAGCCAGAGGACTGGAGCTCCATCTGGGTCTCCCATGTGGGTAGCAGGAGACCAAGCAATTCAGGCTAGCTTCTGCTGCTTTCCTAGGCACACCGACATGGAACAAGATTGGAAGCTGAACAGACAGGATTCAAATCAGCACGCCAGTACAGAAGCCAACATTGCATCCTACCCTTCCCCACATCAGAAACCACCCCATCTTTATCTTTATAAACCTCATCGATCTTATCTATAAAAGATCAATAACAATGCAAGCATCATATAGTCATAATGAGGTAAAGGAAGATAAATTGGCATAGACCCTGGCACACAGTTTAATATCATAAAATGGTCGTAGTTGTTATTATTTTCTGAAAAAAATAAAATAAATTCTGTCTCAGTTTATAATTCCTGCAGCTTTGAGCTGTCTGCCTTATTGGGCTTTCACCAGTCTTTATTGAAGTAAACAAAATTATTTGAGGAAAATAATTTTTAGATCCATGTATCCTAGAATCAGGTCTCATAGAATACTATATATCTTAACATATATTTTAACCATTTCAGTGTCAGACACTACATTAAAGCCATACAAAATTTCTACTAATTCCCAGCAGTAAACTAGTCAAGATGTTGAAGGAAGAGCTTCAACATCTTAAATCCCTTAGTTTAATGGTGAAATGCTCCTGTATATAGTCGGAAAATACATTTATATAATTAAATGTTATTGAAGCTGAAGAATTTATTGAACATGGTACAGTATTAAAACAGAATTTTGTAAAGTGAAAGTCATATTAGAACCTTTGTTTAGAAGATTAAATGGGTATTTGTAAAGTATGTACATATCATTGTACATATTTATGTAAATGAATATATGAAGATTACAAAAAGTTTGTGGAAATGCACATTATGAAAAAAAACTGCATGGGCTTTGAAAATTTTACCCCAAAATTTATGGTTTAAATTACATTTCCTTTTAACTTTCTGAATTGGCCTTGTGCATTTGAAAATTATGTGCTTAATTTCCAAGAGTTCATGGATACAGATCTGCCATTGTGGTGCAGTTGGTTAAGCAGATGTTGCAAAGCTGGCATCCCTTACAAATAACACTTCAATTCCTAGCCACTCTGCTTCGAATCCTGCTCCCTGCTGATATGCCTAGGCCTCAATACTCAGGCTCCTGCCATCCATGTGAGAGACCCAATGTCCCTCTTGGCCTGGCACGACCGCAGCCATTGCAGCCATGTATGGAGTGAACCAGCAGATGGGAAATCTGTCTCTCTCTCTCTCCCTCTCTCTCTCAATTATATGTATCATCCCTTAATCTTCTTACCTATGAATTTGATACTCCTGGTATATACTTACAGGTATGTAATATGCTTAAGGTCGTACTTGGCATATAATATGTACTGTAAAAATGTTGTGTTTGTTGTTACTATTGCTCATCTGTTCTTTAGAGGTCAGCCCTAACACTTCACTTGGGAGACTTTATTTGCATTCTAAAACATCCTTTTTTTCCACAGTGGAGGTCTGCCCCTTTTCTTTAACTCATAACTGCTACCTTCTCCCACTCAGTGCGAAGGGGAACTTAATCCTCATCACTGTCTGTACTTTGGGGCATAAATTTCTCTCCAGAAATAATTTTCTACGCCCTCTGAAATTGTGCACACCCTTCTTTCTTCATTGAATTTCATGTTTTATATTTTTTGTTCCTACTTGTTCTTCCTGTTAACTATTTGTTAGTTCATTTCAGTGAACCTCCAATGGGTGGAGGGGAAACATCCTCTCTCCATTGCTTATTTTACCATTAAAATGAAATTTATGGGAAGGATTAGTTGCATTTTTTAGGGCAAAGTTTGTATGTACATAGCATTTCCATAGTAAGAGTGGGAAGTATGATCTTTGGAACATGCTGTGTGTGTGTGTATTTAATTTTAGTTCACAGTTTGATAACCGTATTACATATGCATTGAGTGCTATTTAAAAAGTCTTTACAAGTGATCAAGACATTAGTTAAGCTTTCCACATATGAAAATAGCAGAATGAAAGGTATGTTATATCACCACTCTTGCACTGAAATGTATTTTGTTTTCAACCTTCCCACCGCCCCCCGCCCCCGGCCCTCTGATAACGCTCTGCGTTTTCAGTAGTATTGAGTGTTTTTGGTGGGGTGTAATGCATTTGGATCAAATTTCTGCTTATGACACCCCTCTCACGTTTGTGTTCCCAGAGGTGAAGAGAGGCCTTTACACAGCAGCAGAAAAACACTGGAATAAAGTGACTGAGGTATCAAAGCATGAAATAACCTGTGCAAAAAAAGGACTCTGTCACCATTTATTTTCCATGTGCAAAAACTTCCTTTGAAGCAATCAGTCTTGGTGAAGTTGTATTAAACAGCAGGTTTTAAAAGATAACAGCAAGGTTGAGGTGGAAAAATTGATGAAGGCAGAGTTTATATTTATTCAGATGATCTACCAGTACTTTAAAACAATCTGTTTTTAACATGGCAAATTGTTTGTCATTAAAATGCTAATGAAATGGTAAACAGCTGCAAAGTTTTTATGCTAATGAGTGGTGGCAGCTAAGTAGTTCTCAAGCCTTGTTTTTATTAGCATAGAGATTTGATTGGGTAAAGGGATCATTGTGCATTCTGACCTTTCAGATGGAGCAATCTGTTTGTCAAGCTCCCTATTGAATTCTGTTTGATTTGAGTTTATTAGTACAAAGTGACTGTACCATGGCCCTTAGAGGCCCTGAGTCACCCAGTGTTTTAGAGCTGCTAGAGTGGACTTAGAGGAACAATTTGGCTTCCCTTTGAGAAACCCACATGGCCAAACAATTACAAATTTACTCATCAGGCAGTTTTAGATGATTGTATTTACTTGCTCTTTGTACTTTGGGCTTTTAGTAATTTTAGTGCTAATGCATTATACAAAGCCAATGCTCTAGTATAAGAAATATCTCTCTTTTCAATATAATAAAGATTTTTGAGCCAAACTTTTAAAATATTTTAATGAATACATTGGCAACATTTGACACATTGACTTATCATCTTGGCTCTATGAACATTGATCTTAACAATGCATAATACTAATTACAAGACCAATGTGTGATTAAATAAGAGGGGTAGTTTATGAATGCCCAGAGGAGTTCAGAGTGTTTGCTTAGGCATCAAGAAGAAAAAAAATCACTGTTCAACCTGTTTCTATCTGATTCCCTTTTTTGCTGAATCCTACTCTGCATACCCATATGGGTGGAGCTATTACAGATCAATGCAGTTGCCCTTCCTTTTTGTCTCTGTGTGTGTTAATATATTTAAGATCAATGCAAATGTAGTTGGGCTGTCCATTAAACCCTATTGCCAATGATGTTTTCGAATGAGTTGAAATATGTGTTTATTAAGGAAATCCATTAGAGAAAAAACATTTCTTTAAATAGAAATTTTCTTTATTCTAGGACATCACAAAAGAGATTGGTGGAAATTCTAATAGTTGAAACACTTTGTCATACTGTTCATTTCTCCCTGAAGTCAGTATGGAATTATAAACATGTAATTGTTATGTGAGCCTATGCAGGCAAGACAGGAAATTAGAACCCTTATTCACTGATAATGATCATTTAAAATACTGCAGGCCTATGGAAAATAATCGACCAACTCCTCAAAAGGTTAAACTCAATAATTTCCAAAATTCTACTCCTAGGTAAACATCTCAGAAAACAGAAAACATGTCCATACACACTCTTGCAAATACATTCTCAGAGTAGTAATACTCAGAACAATCAAAAAAGAAAAATGAAATCGAATCAGGGCCAATAATATTAGCTGATGAATAAATATGCAAAATGGAATATTATTCAGCCTTAAAAAGGATGAAGTTCTGATACATGCTGCAAACTGGGGATGTCTTGAAACCACTGTCAAATTGTTGGGAGCACTGCACGAGTGCCCTGCCCTAAAATAATGACTGGTTCAAGGTCAGGAGGCAGCAGGAAGACAGGAGGTCATAGGTGAGGCAGATCTGCCTCCTTTCCAGGTCCTGGCCAGTCAGGTAGCACCCAGTGGACCCACGGGAATGCAAGTGATGGGAGTGAGAGCTGAAATTGCTATGGCAATAAGTATAGTTATTGTTATCTCATAGGCTAGCCTGTCTTCGCAATTTTTTGGAGCATAAAAAATGTAGCTGTTTTAGCCGCTTTTATAATTTTTAGCTAGAGGAATTAAGGATGCTTTTATTAAAGAAAAATGCTTTTGATTATTGTTTCATTGTTTATGGGGTTGTAGAGTTTATAGTTGTAGGGGGATTTAATATTTGTAACTTTTGTTTTTAGATTTCTGTTTTTTCCCTTGTAAACTATTTTCTCATTGAATAATGGGCAAATTGTAGAAATAGAAATGTGGTAGGAATGTACTACTGATTAGCAGGCAATTGCATGTGCCTTGGCCTTGGAGTCCTGGCTGCCGCTCCATGGCTACTGTTAAAGAACGAATAAAGGCTTGCTTTGAAGAATATGAATACAGTGTTTTAAAGAATTATCTCTGGGGACACCTGCTTAGCCTTGAAGTGCGGACAGAGTGACCAAATGTCTGCATGCCCCTTTAGTCTTGAAGTAAAAATAGAATAATTAGTTGCTTGTGCAGAAGCTTGTGAGTGTCTGAGTAAATAAAAAGGACAGCTTTTTCTTGGGCTGTTGTGAGAACGCACCAAGTGTCAGTGTCTGTGTCTTTCTTTATCGCCGACTCCACGCACCCTTCCCGAGCTCCGAACTCTCGGCTGGAGCTGGACTCCGGCATCAAATAACAGAAATGAGTCAAGAAGAACCATGTGCTGTGTGATTTCATTCAAATGAAATATCCAGGATAGACAAATCTGTAGATTCTGTGGTTACTGGGAGCTAGGGTTATCAAGAGGAGTTACAAAGTGGGCATTAATCAGTATAGGGTTTTCTTTTTAGATATCATGGAAATCTTCATAAATTGTGATGGTTGTAAACATCTGTGAATGTCCCAAATATTTATGGCACTTTATGAGAGTGGATTGTCTGTTATGTGACTTATAAAAAGATGTTGTTTTGTTGTTTTCGTTACTAAAAAAAAATAAAATAAAAGCATGCCAGGGCCTGCCTGTGTCTCAGTAAGCCACCTGTGCCTATACCTGTACTATAGGAAGGCAATAGACCAAAGCGGAATGCTGGTTACAGAAGAGCATTTCAGATCTTCTTTTTATGTGTTAAACCAGTGAGCTGAAGAGTGGTAGCTAATGTAATTGTTAAAAGGAGTACTCGCTGAAATAACACAAACTCAATAAAAATAGTAGTTGAAGACAAATTTTGAGTGCCAGAAATACTACTCTTTACCCACAAACTAACATTTGGATTACTTATTTTCCTTGAAGTAAGGGCAACTTTTAGCTTTCTGCTTTTTATATTTTTATGTTTGAAAGTTAGAGAGAGAGAGAGACAGCATGCATGCATATTCCTATTCACTGGTTCGCTTTCCAAATGCACAATGTCTGCAAGGGTGGGACTGCGCCAGGGCTAAAGCTGGGAGCCAGGAACTCAATTCAGCTCTCCCACACAGGTGTAGCAGCCCAGTTACTTAGGTTATCAGCCATGCTTGTTACCGGAAAAGCCCAGTGGCTTCTTTCCTCAGCTTACTATAGAAATAAAAGTCCGGGAATCTGTTGCAGATAGAAACGTTTGTTTGTGAAGGGATCAGGTGAGCAGGGAACGGAGAGGAAAGGGAAAAGCACTTCCTGGCAGAGAAAGCCAGGAGGTGGGTTGCCTCTCAAAGGAGGGAGTGACACCAAAGGTTTGAGGGAGGGTCTTAGGATTTTAAGCATTCCCTGATCCCTCCTTGTTGGGCAGAAACCTACAGGTAAGATGTTGCCGATTGGTGGTCTCTTAATTAGTTAGAAAATGGTTGGGAAATGCTTGTGCTGCCCACCTGAAGGTGTGACCAAGACCTCAGCAGGCTTGGATGGTCTCATTCTGATGTGGTACAAGCATATTAAAGGGCATCTTACCCACTAGCCAGAAGTCTGCCCGTCTGTTTCTTTTATCTTTCTCTCTCTCTTTTTTTCTTTTTGAGAACAAGCTGAGTTCTAACTTTCCTGAAAACAGACAGTAACTAGTGTTTTTTCTTTTGTGAAAATCCTCTAAGAGTCTTATTTGCATAAAACATACCTACTAGCCATTCAGAAACTCTGAATAGTAAAGGACATTTAGCTTCAAACCGGCTGCTCCCCTCTTCTCTCTGGCATTCTTGGCTAGTCCGAGGTAACCTTTGGACCATAGGGCTTCTCCTGCTCCACCTGCCAGGAGGATCGTGTGCAGTGAGTCTTGACTGAGTCCAAGCATCTCAAGGCTCTGGCCATCAAGAAACATTCTGCATCACCGTCCTGAACAATGAGGAAGAAGAGCCATTTAACCTGCCTATTCCTGTGCCTTTTACTTACCTCCAGCATAACTGTTGCTTGCAGGTTGCAGCTCAGTTGTCTTGTGTTGGCACTTTGATTGGATGATGGATGTGAGTGACAGTTTGAAATTTTTTTTTGTTGTTCTTGGCAGGCAGTACATGCCACACTACTACCCTTCCTGCTCTTGTGCGCACACCTACCCTGATGATGCAGCCTTCACTGGATATCAAACCCTTTATGCCTTTTCCAGTGGACAGTAGTTCTGCTGTTGGGCTCTTTCCAAATTTTAACACAGTGAGTAAATGCATTTTTTATTTCCTTTGTGCCCTCCTTAATCTCTTTTCTTTCATAATATTTTCAAGTAGACAATAGATGTATCTCTTTCCAAAGTGTATAATTTCGAATCGTGTATTTGTTATGCAGCTCACCTGTACTATGGGATATAATGCGTTACCTGTGGAAGTTAAAACAAACAATAACCAGCATGTAAATTCCACAAATGAATTTTCACCTGTTGCATTGTATAGTTTTGATGGATTTGCAGTGGTCTTAGAACCTGTATTATTTGTAGAATGTTGTTCACATGTTCAGGAACATAAAGATACCAAGTCATACTGATTCCCCACCCCCCATGACTAGAAAGAAAAAAGAACGTATGCAAGCTTTCTCTCTTTGGGTATATTTTTATTTAGGAAATATTTTAAATAGCTTGTGACTGACACAAACAGAAGTTTCTTTGAAGGATGTTGTCGATTACATACATTCTATTAAAGAAGGAAGGAAGGAAGGAAGGAAGGAAGGAAGGAAGGGAGGGGAGGGGAGGGGAGGGGAGGGGAGGGGAGGGGAGGGGAGGGGAGAGGAGAGGAGAGGAGAGGAGAGGAGAGGAGAGGAGAGGAGAGGAGAGGAGAGGAGAGGAGAGGAGAGGAGAGGAGAGGAGAGGAGAGGAGAGGAGAGGAGAGGAGAGGAGAGGAGAGGAGAGGAGAGGAGAGGAGAGGAGAGGAGAGGAGAGGAGAGGAGAGGAGAGGAAGGAAAAACCTTACTTAATGCCTGTTAGTTGTTTGCATGATCATCTAACTTTCCCTTTAAAATATGTCAATAAACATTAGCTAATCACCTATAATTATCAGTGTTCCTCATTCAGGTCAGATGACCTTCTTTTATTTGAGTAAAAGGCATTTGTAGGTATGAAGAGTAGAGCCTGACAGCTTTCAGCAGCAGAATTCAGCATAAAATCTGTAGCCAGATTTTAAACATTTAGGGAGAGAAAAAGCTAAAAATAATTCAAGTGATTGCAGAAATGATGTCTGTTCAGTGATAAGTACAGTTGGTTGGGTCATGATGGTCTTAGTGAATGACACAACCATCTAAATCATGGTGTAATTGTAATAATAATAATAAAGAATTACATTAGCAACACCGGCAGATAGCCAGCATCTGAAGTACTGTCAACTGTTTCCTTTTGCAAGCTTATCTTCTGTATGAAGTGAAAACAGCAAGAGGATATTTTCCTCAAGGGTTGTAAATAAAATCTGCTGACAGGCCTTCTGTCAGGGCTTAGAGTTGTAAGGTAATTAGGGAGTAGCAGATCAGCCAACTTTTTAAAAAGCTTTGGCCTTGACTTTGTGAGTAAACAGTTGAAGGTTTTTGTGTTTAAGGTTTTCAGAGACAAGTCAAGTAGTTGAAAAAAAAAGTTGTAAAACTGGGCATTGTTTCTAGCTCAGTGGAGCAGTCTGGTAAGATAAATCATGCCTGCTGTGGTCACATAAATCCGTGGGGAGTGATACTGCCATAGTACCACTTCGTGCCATTTCAGAGAGCAGGGACTCAAGCATGCCTGTCGTATCCTGCATTAAAACGTGTGATAAATTCCAAGCACAATTCAGTCACACTGCACTACTTTGAATATACAATTGGTGCTTTTTTTTTTAAATGTGCACTTGGGAAGCGGCTTCTATGCCCATTACATGAATCTTCTGCTGCTAGGAAGCAGCACAGATGATGGGGTAAGCATCAGTAGCACCTACCATGGCTTCTCTTTCTCCCGCCCTCTCTCTTCCCTGTCTTTATTTTTTTCTCATTCAGTGAAAGTACTTACCTCAACGACTTAAAGAGAACATTAGCATCCAGGGAAGACTGAGAACATTATTTTCTCCTATCTCTGTGCATATTCTTCCTCTTTTTGCCCAAGAGAAATACTGTCAGTATTTTACATCCTTCTGTCCATCGTCCTTCTGAAAGTCTGGTGTGTGCAACTTACCTAATGGATCACCAGTCACAGTAGATTTTTCACAAATGCATTTATATGTTTATGACTGTTGTGTAAGTTACTATTTTTTCTAGTTGTCAAGATGTAGTAATATACCTCTTTGTTTTTAAAGTTGGTTAAACAAAAAAATCAAAGGGTTATTTTCATCAAAGTTTTATATAATATAAAAATATACTTTCATAATGGCCTGTTATACTCTCATGCTATTTGGTTTTTTTATTCTATACATAGCAATTCATCTTCTGATACACTGCAGTTAAGAAAACCCAATGAAAAATTCCATTAATGGTACATTTTCTTTCTTAGAAGAAATGTTTATTATTCACATAAAAATATTGCAAAGAACTTGAAGTGAGAATGCTAGATGAAATGATCATTTTACTCTATTTATATTATATCCAAGGCTTTTATTAAACAGAAAGCCTTCCTGGTAGTGTATTAAAATTAAGTCATTCCAAGTGGGTCGCTGTGTAAACTTGTAAAGAAATAAATTTATTGATTGGATTTTCTGGTTTTTTTTTATACTTTGAGATGCAATTTGAATTAATTCTTTTTCCATAGGCTTTTCCATTCCAATATATGTTTGACTCTATAAATTTCCTAGGATAATGTCAAGTAAGTCTTAAAATTGTCCACATATGCCTAGGAAGACATTGTTAGTCATTGCACTGGATTAGTGTGTGTTTGTAACGATTTACATTCTTCGGAGGACTGTGACCTCAGAACTTTTTATATGGTTATCATTCCCATTGTCTAGAAGAAATAGAGGTAAAGGAAGAACTAAGACCTGAATTAGAACTTCCAGCTTCTCGTTTCTTACACTCGTGTCTCTTTTGCCCTATACCACTTCCCACCTCATTCATTATGAACAAAACTCAATCAGAAATCTTTTGTGTTCTTTTCTGGAAACATAGTAGACAATTTTCTGAAAAAAGCATTAAGTAGAAAAAGCAGATAGTTTTTAAAATGTGTGCTATCCACCTCCACAAACAATAGTTTTGAAGCAGAATATATTTGAAAAATAGCTATAATTTCTTATTGACAAAATTTGAAAGAATATTGTACTCAGTGGTCCACTTTGTTCTTTGGAAGTCACAGTAAATTCTATCACTTTATTTTTAACCAAGACTAATATGAGCAAATCACTATATTTTAATCTTCTAATCTTAACTTTTACTCATAAAGGAATAAAAACACTGTACTCTGAAACTATGTCTGAAGGTTTTTAAAGTTTGACATGTTCTGTTTTAAATATATATGAAGTAATAGCTTCTTCCTTTTTAAAATAGTGGCATATAATAGTGTTACATGAGAAACATGGCAAGAATGAAAAGAGATTCTGTCATAGTGCAAGATGGAACAGGTGCCTGTGCATTGTGTGTGAAGAACAGCATTTCACAGCATTAACTTACTGGTTCCGTGGCCTTATACTCCATAGTCAACAAAATTTCTGAGTGCTTATGTATGAAAAATGAGTTTAAAATGCCAGATGCTGTCTATGAAGAATTACAAACAGATATTAAGAATATGGAGTTTTGGCCATTGATAATTTATGATAGTTACATGTCAAACGTGTGATTGGAGAACAGGGATATTAACTAGGCTTTGCGTTACACATCACGGTTTCGAATCATTTATATGTAAAAAACTATGTGAACTCAAACAAGATGATTTCTAAAATAATTTTGACTTTTATCTATAAAATCTAATAGGCTTCTCTGCCTGGATAGCTACTAATGATCACTTCGGCCACTGCCACACACTTTGAAATGTTTGTCCTACAGGATTCAAGTTAGATGTCATCTCTTTCCTGGGAAGGCTTCTATGACTCAAGTCTTCGCTAAGTCAACTCTCTATTAAAATACTACCAGCCTATCTCAGTTATAGTTGATGTCACACCAGTCTAATTATTTGATTATTCACCTTCTTCACTAGAATATCAGGGTTTTTACAAAACAGACTATATCTTACTCATCTTACTATGTCTGGCATCTGGCATAGGTGCTCAGAAACTTTTTTCTTTCTTTATTATTTTATTTTATGACACAGTTCCATAGGCTCTGGGATTTCCCTTAACCCCTCTCTAAGCCCTCCCCCCATATTGATTTCCTCTATATTATTACAGTAGTATCGTTCATAAACTCATAATCTCATCATTGTGGGCATGGATCATTCAGAGTCCAGCATCTTATTGTCAAGATAAATTTAACAGAGAAACTTTTTTTCTTAAGGAAGAAATGGAAGAAGAAAAAACCCCGTTCTTTGCATTTCTGTGTTTGCACTCCCTTCCTAGCACAAGGAATACCAACATTTCTGAACCTCTTCTATATTCCAGATGACAAATCCAGTGCAAATCCTAGGGCTAATAGTTAGACATAAGCTTATTTTACGTTATCTCTACGTTTTGGATTTTTCTGTGTGAACCCAGCATAAACATTTTGGCGAGTGTTCTTGTCTAAACCATACTCTTGATAATATTCATTTGGAAAACAAAGGTATTAGATCTGGATTTTTATTGAAGCATAATATATGCACTAAAGAATAATATTTTTTGGAGAAGATAAAATGAAACAAAATACTCTTGTGCCGAAGAAACTTTTGAGAAGTAGAATAAGTATATGTAGAAAAGACAAGATAATGAAAAGCAAGAAATATTGGCCAAGTTGGAAATAGTTATTGAGCTTAATAAGAAATATCAGGAAGAATAAATGTTTTGTTTATTGTTGGGCCATTTTTATTAATTTTTGTTTTACTTAAAATTTACCAAATGCTCCATGGTCATACTTTAATTGTTACATGTAATATTTAGGGAGCTGCCAAAAATGTATACATTTGTTTCTCCAATTTAAGTTGGAATTCCCTGTCTCCTTTATTGCAGGCCCAGTTTTCATCTGCATTCACCAGCATCCCAGATAATACTGATATTTAGTTTCCCTTAAGAAGAGATTTCTTCAAAATTAATTTTTTACATACTAAGATAGACAATATTAACTTAGAAAATAAGTCAGTTTAGGAGACATATTTGTACAAAGAAGATAATGGTTCAGAAAGTTTGTAGGACATGTAGAGGTAAAAAGTTTGTTTTCATGTAAATTACTTTGAAATCCATGCATAGCTTTTTTCATAATAAACAATTTCTCTGAATATTTTGAAGGTCTGTATTTTTAAAAATTGTACCTGAGTAAATTTATCTCTTAATTCCTTATCTATGTGTTTTTTGTACTAGCTCTCTACAGTTACAAGCTAGGTGCCCATAAATTCTGTATGTTGAATCTCTGACCCCCAGTGTTGTAGTATTTCCAGGCGTGACCTCTGAGAGAGAATTTTGGTGAGATGTGGTCATGAGATAATAAACTAATGATAGGATTGCTGCCCTTAGAAGAGACACCAAAGAGCTCCCATCTCATTTTGCCAGGTGAGGACTCAGTGAGAAGGTGACCGTCCACAAGCCAGGAACGCAATCAAGCCACCTGTACAGAGAGGAGGAGAGACAGAGAGGAAGATCTTTATTCACTCCCAAGATGTCAACAAGGACTGGAGCTGAGCTGATCTGAAGCCAGAAGCTAGGAACCTTGATCCAGGAGCCTCTTCCGGGTCTCCCATGTGGATGCAGAGTCCCTAGGCTTTGGGCAGTCCCCAACTGCTTTCCCAGGCCACAAGCAGGAAGCTGGATGGGAAGTAGGGCCGCCAGGACATGAACTGGCATGCATGTGGGATCCTGGCATGTGTAAGACGAGACTTTAGCCACTAGGCTATGATGCCGGTCCCAATGAAGAGTTTCTTTTTAACATTCGTATATTGTGTACTTGCGCATACATACCTATGTAACTCTACAGCTATGGTCAAGAGCAGCCTTGGGACAGCACTCACCTGTCAACTTCTGTGATGATTGGCAGGTGTTTTTCGTGCCTATTTACTTGAATTGTGTTTATGAATCTTGCCATGCTTTTGCAAGGGCCCTAGGAAAGCACAAGTTAAAGGGAGACCATGGCTGTTTTATTCCAGAGAGCTCAACAATTCTCTTTTCGTGAAAAATAATCTGATTTTTACTACCTACCTTTATGTAATTCTTTTAATGACACATAAGCAAATATGCGAAATTGAACAGCGATAATTTCTAAGTATAAGGTCTTAAATCACAATGTAGTTCTTTGAGGCATCCACAATAAGCTTTAAGAAAAGATTTTGGTGATTTCCATTTATTTTATTATTCTGGATCTTCTGAAGTTCTCAGATGTTCATAGTTCAGAAATATCAGAGAATGTTTAGATATTTTCTGTGTGAGAGCAGAAATAATTATTTATTAAGGAGGTCTGTTAGAAATTAGGATTTAAAACAACATTTACTTTGCTGTGAATTCAAGTCATGCTTCTCATGAGGTATTAGTGTAAGGAGACCTGTAGTAAGCCAGGACATTTAACGTCTTAAATCTTCCTTTAGTACTCTATCAATTTAACAAAAATCTTTATTTATTAAGCATCTGAGCACATACTTGTCTTTTTTCTTTAGGTTGAATATTTTACCCATTCTAGTGCTATCCAAATGTGTATTTTTGGCAACTCTTCTTTTACTCACTCACAGTGCTTGTGGCCATTAAAAAGTTTTGTATTCCATATTTCTTAGGATACTAGTGTGCTCAGCTGACTCTACTGGAACTGACACTTTTATTCCACTAAGCAAAAAAGAAAATAGGGTTGAATTTCTGTTTTTTACATTCTGCTTTAAAATATATTGAAGGTCACCTTTTTGATATATTCTAAGAAAGTATATAGTATTAAAATGTACTAAGATGAAGTTTTTTGTGGTTGCACAGAATCAGTTGAAGCCAATTATCAATGCCCAATTATTGAATATAGATAAGTAGACAACAGCACTCCCCAGTTAATTAGAAAATATATATATTGTTTTAAGAAACACTTAAATGTGATACAAGCTAATTGAGATTCTTCATAAATTAATAACATTGAATTTTTGTGCTTAAAAATGTTTATGTCCCTATTAAATTTAACAGAGGAAAAAAGTATGAAAACATGATATTTGGGAGAAAAAAACACAACATAATGACTATTAGCATTGTTTTCTCTCTCACAGAATATATAGATTTTCTTTGTTAGCACTTATAGATCAGTGTACCTTTGTAGAATGTACAGTTGCATTTCTTCTCGTCCCATAATAAATAAATTGTTGAGGCTATCTGGGAGAGCTCATTCATTTACAACCACTTACTGTGTTACATGTTCCAGTGATTTGCTCTAAGGAGAGAGTATAGCTACAAATGAGACAAAAATTGTGCACTGTCTGGTAGACATGATCTCTTCCTCTTGTATTATGCACCATAGCAAAATAAAGGATACTGCTCATAGTGAACAGTTAATTCAGATGATAAAAGCTGCCAAGAAATATCACATTGAGATGGTCCCAAAAGGTGTGGAAACATAAGGTTTCAGGGAGCTGGGAAGAGGCATCTCTTGTCCCACCATGCTCTGTCCTCTGTGTGTCCTAATCTACTTTTATTATTCTATTCCTCTTTCATTATCCTAGTCTCAACCTCACATGGCTCAGAAGCCTGCTCTTCAGTGCTAGAGTTTCAAGGATTATGTGTACTTGGAGGGGACATCAGGTTTTCTGGCAAGACAGGTCTTTGGTCTTGGCATCACCCCAGTTCAACATTTTTCGAGAGTAGAGTCAACTTGGAAAAAGTGGCTGTGTCACACCTTCTCCTTAAAAATTTTTACATTAACCTTAATTAATATTAACATACCTTCAGATGATTGAAAACAACAGCCTTATTCATAGCTTTCTCAGTAACTGTGCCTGTATGCTTTTGGGGTAAAGTGGAAAAGCTCAATACATTAAAAAAAAAAAGTAGAAAAACATAATTGTACAAACATATTCCCTCTGGCCCAGAAAAGGAATTCTGAATTGATCACTCTATAAACATGAATTAATATGATCTCTGAAAAACTCCTATCAAAAGCTTGGGAATCCACTTGATAACGTAGGTCCTTTTTTTGCTTGCCTCTAAATTCTTCTGTTCAACTTTGTAGAAAATATATTTGGTGAGGAGAGGACATGTTTTGGAATATTCCAGTCCCTTACTTTTAAAGTTGCCATTGAGTGTGCTAAAGAAGCATTGGCACACTGGCAATCTGTGAAGCTTCGACATGCTCAGTAGGAATCTTGGAAAAATATGTTTCTTCCCCCTCAGATTGAGCTTTCAATCTAGATTTTCTTAACTTTTCAATGTTTTGATGTTTGAAATAAAACGAGAAAAGCCCACACATTATGTTAATGGTGGTTTGCCTTCATGAAACTGTAGTGTCACAAGGTGTTACCATAGTTTAGACATTTTACAATTAATTGTTTTAATGTACCCACATCTGAAATAGGTTATGTATGTCACTTATTGTCTACTTTTTGTAGATCAAAAGATTGAAAAATACAAATTCAACGTTTTCATTTCTTTTAGTAGAAAGCTGTAACCTAAAAATGAAATAGTATAAATATCACATAAAGAAGTGCTTATCTATGTCATATATATCCTGCATTTAAATATATATACTTCTAACAAGTCATTCATGTGGGACTTATTTTTTCAGTGCCCAGTAAATCCTTGTGACTCCTGAAGTCAATTTGAGAATACTCTTTTTCAGTACATTCTGTTTAGGAGATAGATTTGTCTTGTCAGTCTCATGCAGCTTTTTCTTACAGAGAACACATTTGCTAGGGCCAGGTAAAAATCTGAGTAAGAGAGTAGAAATTCATCAGAATGTTCACAGGCTTGATGTTTTTAGACAGAAGAGGTACACAGAAATTCTCCAACAATTTAAAGCACATGTCTGGGTCTAATCACATTTTGTTTCCTATGCAGACATCAAACTTCCATAATATGTAAAATGATTTTTCATCATAACAACATATCCAAACCCACAAACTCTCCATTTCCCAAATGAGCTTAAGTTATTAGATGCTAGAATTACTACTAATAATTGATGCCATGTAGTACACATTTGAAGTATTTATCTTCTAAAAATGTGGTGGCACTCATTTATTTAGTGTGTCTCCTCATTCATCAAATACAGCCTTCCTCCTCTTAAAAGCCACTTAGAGAAATCTTGCTAACCAGGGAAGAATACTCCCCTTGGCTTGTTCCAAAGCAAACCTTGAATAGTCTCACCTGGTTTTCAGACTGCTTCAAGGTAATCAGGGAACGGAAGCCAGCTGGAGGAGACAAGGGTGTGTGTTCTGTATAATTTCCTTCATATAGGACAAAAAGGTGCCTGACTAGGAGTCACAAGACACTTGTCTGGAATTTCTTCCTTTGATCTTGAGAAAAATCACTGTCTTCCTCTCTCTCTCTCTCTCACTCTGCCCTTCAAAGAAATAAGTAAATGTGTATAAAAACTCATGATTATGAAATGACATGAAAGCTGTGAAAGGACTCTTAAAACCAAAGCATGGCACTCTGTTCTTATATGTGTTTATATTCCTGTTAATACTTATATTCTTTCAATCTCATCTTCCTAGCTACCTATCCTAAATAAAGCCAGTTAAGTATTTTACTGGTCCTAGCTTTTGTACATTACAGCATTCCTAAAGAAGATAGATGGTAAGGATAACCATTTGGCTGAGCGCCTAGAGTTTAAGTAATTGACACTCCAGTTTAAGCTTGTTATACCTGGTCCTTAGTAGGTATTCAGGTTTTGTTACCCATATGATATATAAGCAGGGCATACTTCAACATCATATCACTTGTCTAGGGACTGACATTGTGGTACAGCTAGACAAACTGCCACCTGTAATGCCAGCATCCCAAATGAACGTTGATTCCAGTCCTGGCTGCTCCACTTCCAAACCAGCTCCTTGTTAATGTGCATAGGAAACCAGCAGAAAATGGTGCAAGTACTTGGAATTCTGCTGCTTGCATAGGAGACCTGAATGGAGCTCCTGGCTCCTGACTTTGACCTGGTGTTCTCTAAATGTTAAGACTATTTGCAGAGTGGACCAGTGAATAAATGAACTCTCTGTCTCATTCTGGCTCTCCCCCTCCTCTCTCTATGTGTAACTCTGCCTTTCAAATATATAAATAAATCTTTTAAAAATAGAGAGAGAGAAAGAAATTTGCTTGGCTAGGGACCAGGTGTCATGACACAACTGGTTAAGCTACTGCTTGCAACACTGGCATTCCAGAAATCCAGTATCTGGGTGGTGGTTTGAGTCCTGGTTGCTTCTGATCTGGATTCCTATAAATGCACCCAAGAAAGAACAAATGAAATCCCAAGTACTTGGATCCTTTTCACCTCTGTTTGGGAAACTCAGATGGAATTCCTGGCTCCTGTCCTCAGCTGAGCCGCTCCTGTCCACTGAGGGCCTTTGAGGATTAAACCAGCAGATGGAAGATCTCTTTCTGTCTCTCCCTGTCTCTATTAAAACTCTAGCTTTCAAATAGGTAAGTCTCTAGAAAGTAATATCACTTGGCTCCTTGGGAGCAATTAAGAGGAGCTATAACTGAATTTTGAGCAGGACTGGGGAGACAATGTATTGAGTGGAGGTTGGAACTAAATACATCCAGAATGATTGGATTCCTTCCCTCCCCCTTGTTGTTCTTAATGATTGTTGATCCTTAAAGCTACATGCATGGGCTTGTGCTGCAGTCCAAAGTGTTCAATCATTGCCTGTGACACCAGTAGCTCGTATGAGTGCTAGTTTGATTCCTGATGGTTTTACTTCTGATCCAGCTTCCTGCTCATGTGCCTAGGCAAGTACCAAAAGATCAGTCAAGTGCTTGGTCCCCTTCTATCCACATGGGCAAGCTGCTTTGAACTCCAGGCTCTTAGCGGCCATTTGGGGAGTGACCAGTGGTAGGAAATTCATCTTTATGTCCATCTGTCTTTTCCTCTCTCTTTCTCTTTCTCTTCCTCACTCACTCTGCCTTTCAAATAAGTAAAACTAAATCTTGGTTGTGTCAACCATGTTCCTATGATGTATTGACTTTGAGTCCTAAGACATAATTATATCTGCTGTTATATTTTTAAAATGCCATTTCCAAATGCTTTATTCCCGCATGATTCACTAATCAAACTATGATTAAGTTAAAAGGGTCTTGGTCATAATAGTCAACAGATCGAATTATCCTTCATCTGGGAAATTATCCCAAACATTTCTCAAACTTTTGACTATTACACATCTCCTTCTACCCTCCTTACCCTGCATGTCTTTTATCCTGAATTTAAATTAACAGTTGTGTGATTAAACCCTCACTGAACAATAGCACCTAACTGTAAGTTTTCCACTTAGTCATAACAGATAGTTTATGGCCTATCCCCCAATACTTCACAGACCTTAAGAATATGTTCATATGTATGAAAACTATTTTTTCTCAGGTTACAAATATCAATCTGAGCAAAATTTTAGAAATTATACGAACCAAGATATTCATAGCTCCTTAGCTATTAGAAACAGCAGAGAAATGTATCCATCTGTAGACCTCAGAGCTGCCAAGGGTAGGGGAGGGAGGCTTTGAAACAGCTGCATTTTAAATCAGTGTCTGTGGCAGGGAACTTTCTGAAAAGACAGACTGTGGCACACAGTTCACCTTTCCTGGTACATTCAGACCCTGCATTGTCTTGGGGGAGATAGCCACCTCTTTACAGGCCTGGCCCTTTCACCTGAAGGAGTACTGTGATATCCTCATGTGGCTCTCTCTGAAGCTACCTGTCTGGGTTGGGAGCTGTCCTTTTGATCCAGTGCAAGGGTACAATTAGAATTGCCTGGGAGTCGGTCATCACAGGAAATTATCCACAACCCATGGACTCTCGTTTTTGTGATTACTTTGGCCTCCAGAGTAATCACAAAAGATTATAGTCTCCATTTCAGCTTTCTATCATTGAAATATTCCTTTCTGCCAAGAGCGTGATTGATTTCTAGAGACCAGTGTTCAACCCCTCATTGGGAGGGTCAGTTAAACAGCAGTGGTCTAGTAACTGCCAACAGTTAATGTCAGGATACCATTCAGGGAATTCCTAATCATACAAAATATTTTAGATAACATGATGTGTTGCTTTCTCATATTGTTTGATGCAGGTATCTGTCAGATTTTAGTACAACTGTTAGAGATTTGGGGTAGGAAGAGGGTAAATGAAAGTTTCAGATGAGTATTGTGAAGACTTTCAAGGGTCAAGCATCTTGAATTTTAAAAATGAAAGAATTATTCAGGAACTTTCTAAAAATCTTTATAAGGAGTGGATAAGTTATAAATACAAATTCATTCTACCTCATAATAAGTCTTTTTATGAATGTTCTGGAGACATTGGATGTGTTTTTTTTAAATATATGTTTTTTATTGGTTACATTGCATTATGCGACACAGTTTCATAGGCAGTGGGATTCCCCCCACCCCTCCCCAAACCCCTTAACCACTCCCACATGGTGGATTCCTCTACCCCGTTGTGTTACCACAGTTCAAATTCAGTTGAGATTGTTTCATTGGAAGCATCTACCAGACATAAAGTCCAGCATCTTATTATCCAGATAAGTTCATCAGTTCCTTGGGGAGACCATCTCTGGTCTGAAGGTAGAGCTGGTAGAGTGTTTTTGACATTTCAGAGGATCTGAATTGCTGCCACTCTCACCACTCCAAGCATAATGCAGTCGTTGGAGAATCCACTGATTGACATAGTCCATCATAGAGTCTCCATTTTCCCAGCACTTTCATTGGCAACACATAGCTGAGGTGGTTGATTGACCTGCTCTGTCCTCCATTATCTGATGGTTAGCGTTCTGATTCCGAAAGCTCGACTGGGGGAATCCCCATAGAGCCTTTCTCCAAGGTGTTCCCAAACCAGATTCCTGTATGTACTGGCAAGAACCAGGACCAGCACAGTCCATCGCCCCAATCAGCTGGTGGTTGCAGTTGCTGAGTTGGTTCTGTTTTCAGCCCTGCCTTCCACTGGAACCAACATTGGATATGTTTTATGACAATTTGCATATGATTGGTCCTGAGGCCTTATTTTGACCAAAAATATAAACAAACAGTAGTCATTTGTAACTTAGTGATTTCATTGGCTACGTTCATTTTTCTGTTATTTTTGTCGGCTAAACTTAGAAAAAATAGGGAGAGGACTTGTTTTGTGTTTAAGGTAAATTTGGTAGAATAATTTTGTCTGGAAATGACTACATTTTGATTTAAAAATGTGAATTAAAAATTCAAAATATGAGTTAAGCTGAGTCTGGGACACTGGCATCCTAACGTGAGGTGGCCTAAGTCCTGGCTTTGTTTCTAATCCAGCTTCTTGCTAACACAGCTGGGAAAGCAGTAGAAGATGGCCTAGACACTAGTGCCTCTGCCACTCACGAAGGAGACCTGGCTCAGACCTTGCTGGTCACAACTATTTGGGGAGCAAAACAGCAGATGAAAGATAATCTGTCTCTCCGCTTCCCTCATCCAAACTAAATGAATCTTTTAAAAATTCAACAGAAAATGAAGATAGTTCAATTTGAATTACTTGTGGTTTAAACTATAGCCTCCTATAGTTATGTAAAAGTAACTAAATAAAATGGACATTTGTTAAATACCAAGCTGTACCGGGAACAGAGGATTATTCAGTAAAGCAATTACTGCAGGGTACTGAGAGACATCTTATTAAATCTCTTGGCTTTAGAGCTGTTCTAGGTTTTGGAGAATACAAATGCAGAGTCAAACCTGAATCATAAATGGTTTCTAAGGAGGGGGCTAACATGTATATATGCACATCTGAACAAAGCAAGCATTAGCAAAATCAGTATGTGATGTAAAATGTTTTGAATATACCAAAAATATCACTCTGGGACCAATTTCTTAATCATAGTCCCAGAGTACTTAGTGTGACCGATCAGCCTGCAAGAAGGAGGGGAGTACTTAGTGTGACCGATCAGCCTACAAGAAGGAGGGCCAGTAGAATTAACACTATCATTTTTTTCTTTATTTGAAATTTGTGGGTTTTTTTTTCATAGTCAAATTGGATTTATTTAAAAAGAGAATGCATTTATTGTAACCTGGAATTATTATATATGTATACATTTCTCTCTGTGTGTATGCTTTATACACATTTTAACCTGGCATTGTATAATTGTTAAAATTTAATTGTTAAACCTGGCCATTTGCTAAGTCTGAGCTGAGAAGGCTCAAACAAGTCAGTAAAATTTTCCAGATCAATTCCTCATTTCTAAGTGAAGCCATTGGAGTTAAATCACATTGGCAGACCTAGGATTTGAACTGCCTGTTTTACTGAAAACTGTCAGTTTTCAGTATTTTATTATATTGAATATCCATTTAGGAACCAGTTGGAGAAGGGGGTGCAGTTAGGGGAGATTTAGGACAAGAGTAAGAATCCTAGATGCTTAGGATTAGAACATGGTAGATGCATCTAAAGTGTCACAGGGAGCATACCAGTTCTCACTTACTGTGGCTCTCAGTGCAAGGGTGAGAAATGTGCTGTACTCCACGGGGAGGGAAGAGTTCTTTTAAAGAACTTTCTTTTAAAGAGTGCTTTGAATGTGTCTGGGTGCTGGCATTATAGTGCAGTAAGTTAGACTGTCACCTGTGAGGCCCGCATTCTGTATCAGATCATGGGTCCCGTCCCTCCTGTTCCCCCTCTGATCAGCTCACTGCTAATGTGCCTAGAAAAACAGTGGAAGATGGCCCAAGTGCTTAACCCCTACAACCTTTGGCCCAGCCATGGCCATGGCACTCTTTGGGGGAGTGAAATGGGTCAAAGATCTTTGTCTCTGTCACTTTGCCTTTCAAATAATAAAATAATTTTTTAAAGACAAGAATATACCCAAGCAACCGCATGTTTCTGTCTGTGCTTTCACTTTTTCCTGCCTGGTGTGGTTTCATTTGGATCTAACACTTTCGTTTTTTTACACGTGTTGCCTCAGCATCAGGATACATTTGATTACTTACTGAGTGGTCTGTGAAGCCCAGCTTTGATAAAATACTTTGGAAAGGATGTCAGTTAATATATTTGTTCAAAAGGTCTATTGATTATTAAATCAAGAAATCTCATTATTTCCCTAGTCTAAAGCCCTAGTAACATTTTTTTTAGCTTATTTCATTTAAAAAAAAAGCAAACACATCTTTATTTACTTAGTTGGATTTGGATATTTACTATCGGTGCTTTTTGAGTGTGATTTTTTTTTTCTTTGCAAGGCAGGGAGAGAGAATAAGAGAATGCCCTCATTTACTGCTGCACTCCCCACAGCCTGGGCTGCACTGGAGACCCAAGCCAGGAGCTGTAAACTTTGGCAGGATTCCCACAGGGTGGCAGGAACCCAGATTATCTGATCCATAACTACTGCTTCACAGGGTCTGCTTAGCAGGAGCGAGCGCCAGTGCTTGAACCCAAGCAGTCCGTCATGAAACATGGGCATCGTCACACATGCCTTGTGGTTTGGGTTAAATTCCTATGTCTCACATCATCATTCTATTTATTTTTTAAGATCTATATATTTTTATTGGAAAGTCATATATAGAGAGAGGAGGAGATACAGAGAGCAAGATCTTCCGTCTGATGATTCTCTCCAAGTGGCTGCAATTGCCAGAGCTGAGTCAATCTGAAGCTAGGAACCAGTAACTTCTTCTGGGTCTCTCATGTGGGTGCAAGTTCCCAAGGCTTTGGTTTGTCCATGACTGCTTTCCCAGGCCACAAGCAGGGAGCTGGATGGAAAGCAGGGCTGCCAGGGTTAGAACCAGTGCCCAAATGGGATCCTGGTGCATGCAAGGTAAGGACTTCGACTGCTAGGCTACCATGCCATGCCTGCATAAGTCATTTAAAAATCCCATCTGTAAATAGCAGCACTCTTGCTTTGCTAATACATTGTATTCTTTTTTCCTAAAAACTAAACAAATCCTATTTTTAAAAAACATTTTTCTGTTTACATGTTTGAAAGTGTAAATGACAGCAAAAGGGAGAGTGTGCGTTCCAGATCTTTGTTCTAATGGTTCACTCTCCAAAGGGAGCCAGGACTGGAAAACCTTTGTTTGGATGTCCCAGATGGCAGGGGTCCACATGTGTCCATGCTCTTCTGCTACTTTCCCAAGTGCAGCCAAATTGGAATTGGCACCAAAGCAGCCAGGGCTTGACGCAGCACTACAGTGTGGGATTCTGATGTCACCAATAGCAGCTTATTCTCTGTGATGGCAAAATGTAACCTCCAATAATTTGTTAAGTGATAATTCTCAAAAATTTTTAACCATGAATTTTGTTTTATGGACACCTAGTCTTGGGGAAACTTGGGGATTTTTTTATTTTTATTTTAAAAAATATTTGAAAAGCAGAGTTACAGAGAGCAAGACGAGAGAGAGACAGAGACAGATTTTTTTATTCCCTGAATGACAACAATGGCAATGAGCCGGGAGCCTGGAACTTCATCTGAGTCTCCCACTGGGTGGCAGGGGCCTAAGTATCTGTGCCATTTTTCACTATCTTCTCAGGTACATGAGCAGGGAACTGGATTGAAAGTGGAGTAACCAATATTGAACCATTGCTCATACAGAATGCTTGTGCTATAAGCAGCAGATTAACACTCTATGCCACAACACTGACTCTATGAAAACTTGAGTTTGTTTTAAAGTAACTGTTTTGAAGAAGATAGAAGGAAAGGCTTAAAACTGAAGACAGTCTGGAAGCTCAGACGTGGGGCCTGTCCTTCCAAACTTTAGGGTACATCTCTCCTCCAAATGTGTGAGTACTCTGATGACAGATCCTTCAAAGAATCTCAAATGAATATTTGGAACTTCTGTTGAAAATTAGTTTTTAGTCTGGATTACTAAAAATATGTGTTTCTTTTTTTTTTATTTCACTCAGGGGAGACATAGTAGTACATAATAAAACAAATATTGGCCTCTTAATTTTAGATTCTCTTGTTTTTCCATTCCTGTTCCCTTCACTCTGAGTAGTGTACTCTAACTAGATTGTTTGATATTTACCTTTCGGTGACATAACATATATCAGTTACGTATGTTGAGGCTGAAATTATATGTAAAAATTGTATACATTAGATTATCTGTAGAAAAATCGATGATATCTTTTGTACTGTGAAAATTTACAGTTGAGGTGAATTCTTGTTAATTCTCTAAAATGGGAGCATCCAACCTGCAGGTCATATCAGGCTTGAGAAATTTGGTCTTGGCCCTTCCAAGGCAACTTCAGGTGGAACTCGAGATTCAGTGAATCTGTAATAGGCTAATTTTTTTGAAAGAATTATTTAATTTTTACTTGAAAGATTTACAGAGAGGAGAGCTATAGAAAGATCTTCCATTTGTTGATTCACTCTCCAAATAGCTACAATATCAGCCAGAGCTAATCTGATCTGAAGCCAAGAACCTCTTCCAAGTCTTCTGTGTGCATACAGGGGCCCAAGGACCTGGGCCATCCTCTGCTGCTTTCCCAGGCAACAAGTAGGGAGCTGGGGCAGAAGTGGAGCAGCCAGGGCACAAACTGGTGCCCCTATGGAATGTCAGCACTTGCAGGCGGAAGATTGGCCTGTTGAGCCATACATGCTGGCTCTTTAACAAGCTGATTTTTAATTTGATATTTTTTTTTTGTGATGCACAACTGATGTTATAATTATTCTGATGATTCTGGGCAGAAAAAAAAGTTTCTATGCTCCTGTTATAAAAGATCTGCTATACTCCTTTATTTCCCTTTAAAAGTTCTGTAATTATTTTTATGAAGTTTATTTAAAAGGTGAGGAAATCACAGGTTCATCTGGGCCATGTTCAGCAATAGAATAGTCCTGGAGGGGAAAGCTGGGGGAGGGAGAAATGCTTTGTCTCCCATATTGTATCGATGAGAAGAGAGATTGCCAGGCTTCTTATGCACTTGGAAAGGCGAGTATTTACATGATATCAACCTAAGGACCTGAGTGAATACATCCTGGGCGAGGAGTGATTTGACGAACAGGTAGATGGGCGGGATTACATAGGATGAGGGAAATGTGACTTCCAGCTTGTAACCTAGCTCATTACCTAACTGTCCCATTTTATTCCCCTCTGAGAATAGAAATCTGCTGAAAGATGTAGATTCATCACATCTTTTGTAGCTACTTCCTGCTGTCTATCCCAGCCCGATCTCATCTAATGATTCCATCTCATGAACTGGATGATTTCTTGTCAGTGCCTTTGGCTGTGTCCTTGCATCATTGTTGGTACTCTGAGAAGTTGTTGGCTTCTGAAGCAGAGTTGGAAATAAATAATTTTCGGACGGAGTGCTCTTTAAGAAGGGGAGATCGCTCTCTGTCTCTCCTCCTCTCTGTATATCTGACTTTGTAATAAAATAAATCTTTAAAAAAAAAAGGGGGGGGGGGCCGGCGGTGTGGCCTAGAGGCTAAAGTCCTCACCTTGAACGCCCCGGGATCCCATATGGGTGCTGGTTCTAATCCCGGCAGCTCCACTTCCCATCCAACTCCCTGCTTGTGGCCTGGGAAAGCAGTCAAGGACGGCCCAGTGCATTGGGACCCTGCACCCGTGTGGGAGACCTGGAAGAGGTTCAAGGTTCCTGGCTTTGGATTGGCGCACCACCGGCTGTTGTGGCTCACTTGCAGAGTGAATCATCGGAGGGAAGATCTTCCTCTCTGTCTCTCCTCCTCTCTGTTTATCTGACTTTGTAACAGAAGAAATAAATCTTTAAAAAAAAAAGAAGGGGAGATCGTACTTTATTATTTCCCAAATACTGGGTGATAATGTATTACTCCTATGCAGATTGTAAACCATCTAGCCTGAGCATTGACTTTTTATGTCCCTTTTAGTGAACAGACTGCCATTAGAAGTGACAGATTTTATTAATCATCACGCAGATTCCAACTTGCCCTGTTAAGTATGTAGTGTAGGTGTTGTCCATGACTGGTTAAGACAGGGTTTGCAGATGTGGATACATGCTCTAAAAGTTAGCTTGAGGAGTAGGCCAGATTGTCGAATCAATAGTTAAGTTTTGAAAATTAACTTCATGTTTTGTTCTTTTATAGAACTCACCAAGGAGCTCTCTTACCCATAGTAGCTTCCAGGGAGGATCAAGGGAAGAATAAGAGGGAAAGAACATGTCTGCCTTAAAGGGAAACAGCCTTGATGCCATGACTGCAAAGGCGGCTTTACTCATCTTGTTGCCTTTTGAAGAGATGATTTGAGGTCTTCAGTTGATTCATAAGAATAGCTAGACTTATGTTTCATGTGCACCTGGGCATAGTCCTCTGTTTTACATAGGAGTCAGCGATGGAGGTGCTATAACATGCAGTGTGTGTGTGTGCTGAGGCCAGGCTACACACCCAATGGACTCGGGTCCCTGAGATCAGAGATCTTGATGTATCAGACACGAACAGGTGCTGCCCTGGGGAGCCTGGCCTGTGGCTCTAGAACACTGCCTGTATGCCTGCTCCCAGCTTCGCGCATGTGCCACTGGTGCAGACCTGTGGAGTCCAACTTGCCCGCTTTCTTATTTTTGTCATATTCTCAGCAATAGGAATCTAGTCATGTATGAAGGTTTTTTTTGTTACATTGTGTTTTTAAACACGTTCACATCCTTTTATTTGAGAATGGTAAGGTAGTAAGGATAGAGAGCTCCTCATCCACTGCCACATTCCCCGGATGCCAGTGGCAGTTTGAATTGGGCCAAAGCCAGGGGAGGAACGCAGTCCAGATCTCTCAGACTGCTGGCAGGTCCTCAGCTTTAGAGCCATGAGCTGCTGCCCCCAAGATACACGTAAGTAGGAGGCTGGAATCAGAAGTAAAGCTGAAACACTAGCCCAGGTACTTTGACATACTATGATTATAGACCATCCCAAACTCCCATCTTTCCAATTTGCATGTATTTGCATACTGTGGTCATAAGTTATTTTAGTTGTTGGGAACATTGTCTTGCATCTAAATTTAAAACAATTTCTATACTCTGGTTTCTCATCAAAGCGAATAAATCTTTCGCCTTTTACTAAAACAATTTCAAGAGCTCTCTTTCATCCTGATGGAAAAACACCTCTTACCACTCCTAATAGTTTCCAGTCATCTAAGCATTTGTTCGTTCAGGGATGTCAAACTGGGGCCCGGTGAGGCAGCCTAGCAGCTGAAGTCCTCACCTTGCATGTGCTGGGCTCCCATATGGGTGCATGTTCTAATCCCGGCAGCCCCACTTCCCATCCAGCTCTCTGCTTGTGTCCTGGGAAAACAGTCAGGAAATGCCCAAAACTGTGGGACCCTTCACCCTCGTGGGTAACCCAGAAGAGGCTCCTGGCTTTGTATTGTCTGAGTTCTTACCATTGCGGCTGCTTGGGGAGTGAATCAACAGATGGAAGATCTTCCTCTGTGTCTCCTCCTCTCTGTATATTTGACTTTCCAATAAAAATAAATAAATCCGTAACAAAAAAAAAAAAAAGAATGGAGACAAACAAAAGCACAGAATTTCCTTCAGAAAAAGAAACAAATTCATTACCTTAATGTTCTTGTTCCACATTGAAATCAGCATGTTCAGTTGGGGTTGGGGCGGCCTGGGCTTCCTTACTATGTCCCATTTTCCAGTGAGACCTCTAAACATGCTTTTTATCAACACAGAAGATAGATACACAGTAGACTTGAAGTTCTTTAGTTTACTCATTTAATGCCCCAACAGGAACATCAACCCCCAAAACATTGTTGGATTTGTGTGTGCTTCTGACATTCAGTTGTGTGAGAGTGAGCATTCAATTAAATCCCATTGCAAAAGTCAATTTGTTAAACTGAACTTTTTAAAAATGCTCTTTAATGTGCCTTTCTAAATGACCCAGAAGCATAACTGTACCTTCGCTGCTTTACTCTTCATTTATGGCAGCACGGAAAATTACCAGGCATCTGGAGTTAGGTAGGGAAATGGAATATTTTACGTGAGTACTGACCACGGTGTTACATATAAGAATCTACTGTCATTCAGTCTCTGTACTATATACTGGTGTAACCTTATGGCACAGCCTATTAAGAAAATAACTATAGTACTGTCTGAGAAGCACTTTAAGATGATTCCTTACACTCAGAATACTTTATCTGTCAAAAAAAAAAGTCACTGGATTTCCACTAAACATAGAGATGGTAAAATCACACATTCATTTATTTTTTGATGTTTTTGCTCTTATCATTTGGTACTTTTAAGATTTTAAAAGAATTTAACGTGGAAAACATCATTTTAATGTAAGATATTCGAAACAACTTATATTTTAGCCAAAATATGCATTTATTTTAAAGCATATGATGTGTCTGAGGTTCCTTTTGCTAGCCATTAACATAGTGCAGAGCCATAACAGTGAAGCCACATACAGAGGGAACAGCTTGGAAGATTTACAGATGAGAAGTGCCTGGCACTGGGTACTCATTCCTCTACAACATTAAACTGATTTTATTTGCCCTTGCATCTCGGGAGTGTAGTGATGAAATCACTTGTTGGTGCTTGATAACTGAAGAAAACCTGCAGGTGTCTCATAGAGGCCCATTCTCACTTTGAAAGCTGAGGATGCTGTCTCTAATCTATAGTGTGTCCCTACTTTACAAAGCTGAATTCAGTTAACTTAAGTCATGAAATAATGTCTTTATTTTTCCATATTTGCCATGGGTTTATATGTAAAAGTAGTTTGAATCCCAGTAGGTTAGCTAAACAGCCAAACTGTTTTTGTGAATTATCTGGGATAAAATATTCCTTTGCAACTCTGTACTCTATTTTTAATGACACTTGTAAGACTCTGAAACTGCATAATTTGTCTACTTAGATCTTTAACAACTGCAAATCTGTCTGTGATTTTCTGAATTAATGTTTAATCCAGCTGTATTGAGATTTTGAAGGCCTATTCTCCATTTTATGTCCAGCTCCAGAGATACTATGAGGAGGTTTTGAAAAGATTATAGAAAACCAGATTTAAATGATGATGTGAATCTAACACATGCTTTCAAAATCCCCCTGATGTATAGACATTTAATATACTTTTGTTAATGAATAAATTTTCAAGAGAAATATAGTACATATATAAGCAAATTTAAAAATCAATGATTTAGGAAAGTGATGTGTGTTAGGAGCAAAAATTCCCAGAGAAAGATATATACCTAAAGTTGTTAGAAATACTCTGGAAGACTCCCATCACTAATTGTCAGAATAATGTAGGAAAAATCTATTTTATGGAAGAAATGATACTTTCTTAGCATTATGTGTTTACTTTTTATTCTTCAAAGCACAAAAGGAACTTCTCAAGAAATGCTGCTAGAAAATGCAGACTTCACTCTTGCTTTCAAAGCAGATCTTCAGAATAAATCACTCTGGTCATCCTGTTTGTCAGTGGGAGATCCAGCTCTTGTGTGATGAATCTCAGAGAGTTTCAGAGAGGGCCTATGTCAATACAAAATTTGAAGGAAAGATTAGCTTTTTATGACACACCACACACACACACACACACACATATATATATATATACACACACTTTTTTAAAGCAATGGAACAAGATGGATTTCTAGAGTGCACTCTACTTTGATAGAGTAGAATACTCATCTCCAAGATCTTTATTTTCTACAGGACATGGTGACCATAATGAGGTGAGGGAGACTCTAGAAAAAAAGAATGATAAAGATGAAATCCTTGTGACCCATTCATTTTGGCAACAATCAGCTACTCAAAAAAAAAACAAAGTCTGTAACATTTTCATAAAATAATCATAGTACTACTGTCACTAATAGCATAATGATCAGGACTGCTACTTAGGAATAATGTGATTTGTCTTTTTTTAATGAATTCTCTGTGTGTTTCAGTATTGCAGTCTTTAGTATCAGTTCTAAATGAGTGAGTAACTGGACTTCAGCAATAGAATCCCAGTGAAGGAGGGGTGTAGTGGTTGTTGTCACATGCATGACCAATGTGTGGTTTTAGCAAAGAGCTGGGGATTGTGCTAAGAACACCCTTCCAAATATTTGAGTCCTGGTTTAACAACTAGTCTTTAGAGAGAGTAACATGCCATTTGTCTCCATTTCAGCAGCATGGATAGCACTACGGTGGGCCCCTGTCAGGGTGCTCCACGTGGGAAAGGCAGCATCAGCATGCAAGTCAGCTTATATACATTCCAGAAGCAAAAATGCACATCTCATGGTAATCCCAGTGCAGTGTTCAGTGTGGCTTATTTTTATTGAGCCTTCTGATTTTGAGATCCATAATAGTACAAAATTTTGTTTTTACACTTTTTTTGTCAACAATATAGAATTGTCTGAATTTCATGATCGTTGAGAAAAGTTTGTCACAGTTTTGTCCATTCTGTTTCTATTTTTCAAGAATTAAAAAGGAAGCAAAACACTAACACAAGGATATGGGTCTGGGTGTTTAAATATGAAGGGCAAAACTTTTTGAAGTAACCTTAAAAATATATTGTTCTTTTGCTTTCACTTTCAAATGTATCGTTTCTTGAAGATTTGAGATTCTAATCAGACTCCATTTCATATGCTGTTTCATAAGTCTACTATTGAAAAGCAAAAATATGAAAAATAATTTTCTTTTTGTGTTACTGTAATTCTATAATGTCACAGTCAAGAAGTCTATTGTTTACTAAACTCCAGAATGCCAAAGTAGCAGGATTTGGTAGCTGAGGTCCTCTTTGCAGTAAACCAATGACAGGTGCAAATAATGACTGCCATCTGTTAATGTGTAATCTCTAAGTAAGCACAGGACTTTTTCCAGTGTGCAAACCCAACGGTTCTAGTGAGGAAAGAAGACAAGACAGCCCAAATGCTTAGTAATGAATTTTCTCAATATTGTACAAAAAGATATGCACTTATCATAAGAAAAAACAGAAACAGGTTAGAAAAAGAAAACCAGACTGATTTATCCAATGGACTTTTCACTTAAGCAATGCATAGTTGTATATGTAGATTACACCAGCAGCTGCCTTCCCAGTTTAGAAATTCTAGAACACTGGTCCTTTCTTCCCAAAGCCCGCATCCCATGACAGTAGCAGGAGCCAGCAGGGAGCGAGATGGCTGCCTGAGTTTGAATCCAACACTTGCAAACACAAGGGTGATAAGTTATTGAACCTCTAAAAGCCTCAGATTCTTCACTTGCAACAAGAGAATAATAATCATAGCTGTCTCATGTGACGGTGGTGACTACACAAATAATCCCTTGGCCCAGTTCCTGGCACTCAGTAATACCTCTGTAAACGTAAACTGCTGTCATTAGGATATTTATTATTGTTGTTAGCATAGCTAGAGAAAGGAATTAAGAAGCAAATACCTCCAGGAGGGCAGCACACTGGTGCAGCTGTTAAATGGAGGATCCTCACTGCTCACATATGAGAAAATCAGAAAAAAGAGTCATTGCACACGTTGGGGCAGAGGAGACTTTTTGACTTCCCATGCTTCTTTATTTTACTTAACCCTGACCTCCTCTCTAAGCCACTTTTTAACTTACAGATGTGTATCTTTTATTGTGTTTGACTCGTCTCCTGGATTTATCTGCAATTTGTTGAAACATAAGAAGTTTCCAGAAAAACTTGCTGGATGACTGGTTTTAATTTCAAGCCAGTAACTTGTTTTCTACTTCTGTTTATTAGAAAAACTGCTAGCACCAGATATATTGTATAAGTACTAAGTGCTTACCAAATGCTTTCTAGAACATTGGTTAAAATAAGTGGCTAAGTTTAAGGTGAGATTTCCCCATCACTAAGAATTGTGTGAATAAAAGAGTTCTGGGTAGTTCTTGAGCTGTTCTTTTGTTATTTAATGACATGGTGCCCAGTTCATTTGCAGCTTTACTTAAGATTAAGTTAGTTTAGCATGTTTACAATTATGTACCTCAGATTTCAGGCCTCTTGAAAAGCAGTAGGGTAGTTGAACAAGATTGTAATTCTGTTGACATTTCATCCAGCAAAATAGTCCTGAGGCTTGTGTCATGTATTATTCTGCCACGCCACTTCTTCACATTGCCTGTGTCTTAAATTCACCGTACTTTCAGGGAAGTGTTGTGATGCACTCCTGATTTTATTTGCAGTTGCCTATCTTAATGTGAGTGCTTACATTATGCAAATTTAAATAACTTTGTCTTATACTGCATGAAAGAAATGATCTTTTTAAAAATCCACACAAATTTGTAGTCCCCATAATTTTGATGAATATGCCAAACGTCTATTTATTCTTTCTTTGATATTGGAAATCTAATATGTTGTATGATAAGGCCAGCTTCATTAATTCACTTTACAAATACTATAATACACATAATAGTTAATTCATGCATACATAACTCCCAGTTACCTCCTTGATGCCTGGAAATAGCCACAACCCTGTCTTTCATTTTTATTACCTACCAGTTAGTTATACTAATAGATTTGCTTTTCATTTCTGCATAACTTTCATTGGAAAAGCTGGCAAGTGTTAAGTCTTGCTGATATTTAGTTAGTAAGCGTTTCAGGCTTTCTACATGGAGATGAGCGAGGAAAATAGGTTTTTAAATTTTTCATGTAAATGTACTTGTGGGTCTCAAAATTCCAGATGACCACTTCTAACTTTTACTCTTTTAGAAACGAAGAGGCTTATTTGTGACCAGTAAATTCTGCCAGGTAAGGAATACTGGTAGCTAGAGCTTTATAGTAGGCATTTTTCATTTTAAAAAAAGCTTCTTTAGTATCATTTCCCCATGAGTGATGATTTTCTGAATCCATGCACAGCTTTTCACGCATTGTGAACTAACATGTGCTAATTTAATATGAATGCTGAACAAGGTATTTGTTCATTTAAAACTTATAAGTATTTTGATAATTGTTGTAAACACGTGCTCATTTTTTGACAACAAAATGTCTATGAAATGCCAATTGAACTTTTTGAAAAATGTGAGTTTGTTGTGTGATTGCAATTCTAGCTGTTTACCTGAGTATTATATATATTGAAGCATTATATAGATGCATACTTTATGCTAATGTGGATCATTTTACATTTACACTATTTTACTACTTGTAAGGATGTTCTTATTCGTCTTGAATATTTTATTCATTCTGAAAATTGGTGACTGAGAAAAAGAATTGCCATTTATTTAATTATACATATCTCATTATGATGGCAGAGAACATCACACTGGGGCGGGGGGATGGAATATATAATACCATGGTTATCTCACAGGGCAATGTAGGAATGCTAAGAAAAAAATTCAGATTTTTTTCACTTTCTACATGTGTGATATGATTAGTGATACATCATTCAAAGAATGGAAAGGCAGAGGAGGTAAATGACAGGTAACAAGGAGGAAATAAAAAGGCTTTGTTCGTTTCATTGATGTTATTTAAACACCTATGTTTTATGCATACAGACTAGAAGAGCCAGCTCTGCTAAGGGTTTCTTGAAGAAACCTCATTTGGTTTTCAGAGTACAGATGGTCAGGAATTGCCTGCTTGTGTGTTCCGAGTGCTCAGCTACAAATCATCTTTGAGGAAGTATAGCTCTCAGTCTGCAGGACGTGGAGGGATATTTTTAAGCTGTTGTGTTACACCTGTAAGATTTGAGCAGAACAATGCTATTATCAAAAGTTATTTGAAAAAAATTCACAAATTTGAAGGGAATTCTTAGAATTGAGAACTAATGTTGGAGTGATAAGCAGTTATCTTGGTTGGCCATCTCTGTGGCATAAGCATCCCTTTTGGGTACCAGTTCAAGTCCCAGTTGCTCCATTGCTGATCCAACTCCTGATGACAGGCCTGAGAATGCAGGAGAGGATGACCCAAGGACTGCAGTTCCTCACCCACATGGAAGACTCAACTGAAATTCTTGGCTTCTTTCTTTGGTGCAGCCCAGTCCTGCCTATGGATGACATCCAGAGAATAAACCAGTGGATGGAAATTCTCTCTTTTTGTCTCTGTGTCTTTCCTCTCTGTAAATCTGCCTTTCCAATAAAATTTAAAAATAGATAATCTTGTTTTACTGAAAATTTGAAACTAGATTTGTTTTAAATCTTTCATCTGTTATATGAAAACATTCCAGGTCATGCATATTTACTTTAACTAATAAAAACTATAATTTTTAATGTTAACTTTCAATGTGTTTTTGAAGTATTAAAATTCACCTTAAAGTATTGTTTTGTGGATATTATATTTTAATAATAGTTTTCATTTTATTTAAAAATCATTAACATATGTAATGGTAAGAATATTGATAGTGATATGTAGAAAACTGACTTTAGGGAAGTATTCAGCTAATGTTATCCTTGTAGATCATACATCACCATTCAAAAAGTAACTTTTAGAAGAGTCTAGGAACAGAAAATATCTCAAAAAATGTTTTAAAAAATTTTGTGGAAAACCTTGTAGTTATTTTTATCCTAAGTAATCTATTTTGTTTTTACTTCTTCCCCAAATCACTTCCTCTAGTAACTACCATAATTTCATCTTTTACAAACTAAAGATGAGATCTGAGAGTATGCACTTGTGATTAAAATGAGCAAGTAAACCAGGGTCTTATTCTCTGATCTTCTGAGATTTTCTTTGTCACATAAGTGTTCCTTTTTCATTGTTATTCTCATTAAGCAAAATCTAATATAAACAATTATGACTTTAAACAAATTATTCACCACTTTCATAGTAACCATATGTTATTTTCAGTAGTTCACCAAATACTCAGAATAACTTTTATTTTTTAAATTATCATGTATAAAATTGACTTCTTAGGGATGTGTATCTTTCCATTGATTTTAACTTATGTATAGATTTGCATAGCCATCACTACATTTAGGATATGAAACAATTTTACCACTCCAGAAAACTCATCTCTTGGAATGTTTAAGAATCCCAGACCACGCTAACTGATCTTTATGGTGGAATAAACTTGGAGCAAGACTGGGCTAATGTACTATTCAGTAACTCTTCAGCCTCCTTCCAGTGTATTGGTTGCTTTATAATCCCAAGCAAGAATAGTATTTGTTTTTCCTCTCAATTGAATAGCATCAGCTAATGCAAAGCTGAACTCTAAACTCAGATTGCTACTTGGTGTCAATGGATCGATCCTTGTTCATGTTACATCTGCTTATAAGTCATGCTTTGTTCCTTGTCTGCATTGTATTCTGATGTTCATGCTAGAGATTATTATCTGGAATGCACAAGAGAATCAGTGTTGTGGCTGTTTTTATAGTCTCTGCAGGCAGAGGTTTGGTTGGCTTTGTTTTCTTTTGTTTCCCCCTGAGTGTTTTAATAGCTTTGTGCTATACTTTTCCTGTGGTTGAGTATTTTCATCAATCTATATTTCTGTGAATATGCATGTTACACCCAAGCCAAAAAGGGGGAAACATCACAGGCTATAAATCAAAATTGCACTTGATTAATATTTAAACAAGAATTGCATATTAACCAGTCCTTCAAAGCCATTTGATGCACAAATGTGACATGCATTTCCAGCAGAATGAATATCAATTTATAGTAAATGAAGGCTAATAAATTATTTTAAAGATCAAAATCATCTATATCAACAAAATAATCTGTCATTTGTGACTTTGCTTTAAATAAAAAAATTAAGAAAGTTAAATATTTTTCTAATAATTTTCCTTGATGTTATTTCAGACTCTCATAAGTACTGTTGTCTCAAACAGGGAAAACCTTAACAAGTTAATTTTTAACTATGAAATTTAATTATTAGCTTTTCTTTTTTTATTTTTTAAGTTTTCTGAAAGCTCTTCTTTTTTTTTTTTGAGATAAAAGATTACTTGGAATGTGGTGGTTCTCTTGAGGTCTATTTTTGCGTTGTGATGCCAAACCAGTTGTATCTAATTGTTTCTCCTTTAAATTCCTAAATACAAGTAACTCACAGTTGACGGAGAGTCTTCTGGTTTTTTGGGGGGACTAGAAGTTAAGATCATAAGAAATAATATAGCCAACACCTTCGATTTTCTCACAGTGTTACCCTTTGAAAGTGTAAACTGACTGCCTTATCATTTACCCTATAGATGGATCCTGTTCAAAAAGCAGTCATTAATCACACGTTTGGAGTGTCCATTCCTCCAAAGAAGAAACAAGTTATTTCTTGTAATGTCTGCCAGCTTCGCTTTAACTCTGATGTGAGTATCACCTTCTCATTACTGCCTACAATTTGTCAAAGCTGATTGTATTATTTCTTCATATTTGCATGCCCTCTAGCAGCCAGTCCTGTGGAAGGTACATTTACTTCACAGCCCCAGATTTCTAAGTGATTTGAGTTCTATATTTTAAAAATGAGCAAGAGAATATTAGTTAATATAAAAAAATTAAACATTTTTATTTATCACCAGTTTTACCTGTACCATTTTATATTTAACCATGTTGGTCATACGTACTTGTCAAAAATATTTGAATAGCAGAAAATGTGAAGAAAACTTAAAAAAAACAATAAAAATATACAAAACATTGAAATGTAATGAATCCTGAAGTACTGTGACTACACTTGCTATTAAGTATCACATTTCGTGTATGTGCCAAATGTCCTTAAATATTTTACACAGTAATTTACCAAAGGACTTCTATTTTCCCAAGACATGGAGATACAGGGAAAACCTCATAAAATATTTTATCTGGCTAGTATGTAACTATCCTGCAAAAGAAAAGGAGAGATAACAAGGAAAAGATGCAAATCAGCCTATTTTATTGAGGTAGATCCTGAAATGTATAAATACTAGGAAAAGAGAATAAATGGTACTGGAATATTTATAATGCCCAAACCAAATAAAGCCAGTTACCACAACAAATAAAAATCTGAACAATGCATATTATGTGTGGTGTTTCTTGTGTTACTTGACTCCAGAAGCCATATTGCAGAGAGCTTGCTACAAGATTAATGTCTTGCAAAAATATTAAAATAATGTATCCTTGTTTGCATACACTATTACATAATATTTCGATGATTCTACATGGGAAACATAAAAATGTAGCCATAAGGGAAAAGGAGATGTATTTGTCATAATTTTAAAATTTGTATTTAATAGAATTTCAATTAAAAAATCTTGGCCCTTGATACAACTTCATATTTAGGAATTTAAATAATTCTAAATAAATTTGATTTATAATAAAGGAACTGCAAAAAAGATAACGGAAAATGGGGTTAAAATTAAGTTTTTTCTAGAGTAAAATTTTTTAACTCCCTTACATAGCTTGTTATAATATTAACAATCTAATGGGCAGAGGGGAGAGGAAGGAGGAATCCCGACGCCTATAAAACTATCATGGAAAATGATAGGAGTAAAAAAATACTAGTTTTATAATACTTTTTTTAAAACCCATCACCTACAGTGTTAATTCATTTGAAATCTCAAAACTATTAAGATGTTGATTCTCCCTAAATTGATCTAAAAAAACCAACGTAGTCTTCATCAAAATCTTGAAAGATCAATTTTTTTTTACAAAATAGTATATATCAAAAATTTTTAAATATATAGAGACATGACAAACTGTAGAATAGGCAAAACAAACGTGTAGTACAAAATTTTATCACTCAGACTTTTATTTCAATAAAGACCTACAGCAAACTTTATTACAGAATTGGTGAAAATTGAAGAGACATGTTGATCAGTGCAACACAATAGAGTCCAGAATCAGAGCTCCGCTTTTAATGAAGTTGCAGGAGCAATTCCATGCAGAAAGAGAGCAAATAGTGCTAAAACAATTGGGTATCCACATGCAAACTGTAAAGACTATATAGATGTATACATATAGAGGATATATAAAAAAAGAACGTTGACTGCTCCCTCATACCAAAACTCAGATATTACGTAGATGGATCAGACATATAAATTCAAACTTTTAAATGCCTAGCATAAAATAAAGTAGAAATCGGGTCCTGCAGGGTGGCCTAGTAGCTAAAGTCCTCGCCTTGAACATGACAAGATCCCATATGGACACTGGTTCTAATGCCAGTGGCCCTACTTCCCATCCAGCCCCCTCCTTTGCCTTGGGAAGGCAGTAGAGGATGGCCCAAAGCCTTGGAACCCTGCACCCACATGAGAGACCCGGAAGAAGTTCCTGGCTCCTGGCATCAGATCAGTGCAGCTCTAGCCATTGTGATCACTCAGGGAGTGAATCATTGGATGGAAGATCTTCCTCTCTGTCTCTCCTCCTCTCTATATATCTTACTTTGCAATAAAAATTAATATAAATCTTCTAAAAATATATAGTAGAAATCTACATGAGCTTGTGTTAGATAAAAATTTCTTAGAGAATAAACAAAAATATGTAAAATATAAAACATTGATATGTTGTTCTTCACCAAAGTTAAAAACTTGTCTTAAAAACATCCAGTTACGTTGTTAAGAAAATTAAAAGGCAAAATAGTGGTATCTGCTTAAGAAATTGTAAGCAAAATGTACAAATAACTTAAGCCTCAATATGGGGAATAAGAGATTTGACTAAGCCCTTTAGTAAAGAAGAAATGTGATTGACAAATAGGTACATAGAAAGATGCTGGACGCCAACAGTCAATCATTAAGGAATACAAATAAAGACCAAAATGAAATCCTGCTATGCCTTTTGGAATGGTGAATATTAAATAAGGTGATAGCATCAAGAGGCTAGGATCATGAACTTCTAGAATTCTCATATTGCTAGTGGGACTATTAGATGATACATCCCCTAGGGCAAACAGTCTTGCAGCCTTGATGAGAACTTTACAAAGTTCTGATTACTTCTCCTTCATGACTCAACCATCCCACTTCCAGGCGTAAATCCAAGGACAATGAAAACATACATTCATACATATTGTGTTAATAAATTCCCAAAATTGTTATCGACCCAAATGTTCCTCAACTGATTACTGAACAGGCTGTGGTGTAGCCATACAATGGCATACTACTGAGTGATTAAAGGAAATAAAGTATAGATAGTGCTACGATCTGAATGAATCCTAAGAGCAATATGCTAAAGGAAACAAGTTCGATACAAAAACTACACTGTGTAATTCCACTTAATGCTAACTTTCTACAAAAGATGAAACTGTGGGCATGACAGATCAATGATTAACAGAGGCTGAGGGTAGAATTAGGGACGTGATGCCCCAAGACTCATGAGGGAATCATTTTGGACAATGAAAATACTGTTTTCTTTGCTGAGATAGTTATATAATTGCTCTTATTTTTCAGAACTCAGAAAATTGAACAGCTAAACAGGGTATTTTATTATTTGTAGAGTAAACTTTAATAAACCGAACTATAAAAAGTTAGTGATACCAGCCGTGAAGTATCATTTTACAAATAGACAAATATATGATAGAAGTAAAATTACTAAAAATGTCAAATTTGTTCTAAATTTATGGTAAATGATATTGAGCTACTAGATTTAGGGTATAATGAAAGACTTTTGGAAGAGAAATAATAAATAATAAATATAAGGATATTGAACAGTTTTGCACACTTGTCCAAAGTTCTGCAGTGATATAGGGAAATTAAAGTCGCTATCCCTTTATGAACATAAAATGAAAATTTCACTACTTAATTCACCACTTGAAAACTGAATGCCCACATAGTGACATTCTCTCCCTTTAATACTAGCTTTCTCATTGCAGCAATACCAGGTAATGAGAAATTTCCCAGTGCAATACAAGTAAGATTTCGAAAGAAAGTGGCAAAAATCTTTCCAAAGACCAGAATTTCCTGAAATGCATGAATTTAATGTTAGAGAACTATCTGATACAGAGTCACTGACAAATGAGGATTTGCTTGTTAAAAGAAAATTTGAGAAATACAACTAGGCCGCTTTAAAAAAAATAACATTGTTACATGGATCAAAAGTCATAATTTCAAAAGATTCACTAAAAATACTCACTCCACCTCTTGCCCCATCTTCCCACTCGTGTTATCATTCTGTTTTTTCTTTTTAAATATTTTTGTATATCTTTCCTGAGTTTTCATAAGTAGATAAGGGTGAAAATATATGCTTATTGTTTGTACCTGGTTTTGTATTTTTTTAAAGATTTATTTAATTGTTATTGGAAAGACAAATATACAGAGAGGAGGAGAGACAGAGAAGATCTTTCGTCTGATGGTTCACTCCCCAAGCAACCACAATGGCTGGAGTTCAGCTGATCTGAAACCAGGAGCCAGGAACTTCTTCCAGGTCTCACACGGGTGCAGGGTCCCAAAGTTTTGGCCTGCCCTTGACTGCTTTCCCAGGCTACAAGCAGGGAGCTGGATGTGAAGCGGGGCCACTGGGATTAGAACCGGCGCCCATATGGGATCCCAGCGCATGCAAGGCGAGGACTTTAGCTACTAGGCTATCACACCGGGCCCTGATTTTGTATTTTTAATGTAAAAATATATCCTGAGGAATTTTCCCTACCATTCCCTACCAGAACATTAAGAACTCTTTTATTCTTTTGTTTTCAACATGCATTTATTTTTATTTGAAAGAGAGAGCGAAGTTAGAGGGAGGAAGATATTAACAGCCAGACACATTCTATCTGTTGGATTACATCCTAAATGTCTGCAAAACCTAAGACAGGGTTTCCAGGCAGAAGCTGGGAGCAAAAATATTTATCCTTGTATCCCACATGAATTGCAGGGACACAAGTATTTGAGTAGTCATCTGTTGTCTACCAAGGGTGTGCATCCGCAGGAAGCTTGATGAGAAAAAGAGGATGGACTGAAGGCTGTGCGCGCTGAAATGTCCTGAAGATGTCCACACAATGGCTTTAACTGCTGCACCACACAGAAACTCTTACATGCTTCATTTTAACAAGTGTAGTAGGCAAAGATGCCCACATCCTAATCTCTGAATTCTGTGAATATTACCTTATATAACAATAAAAGACCTATGCTTGATTATCCAGGACCCAGTGTAATTCTCCAGGTTCTTTAAATGTAGACGAGAGGCAGAAAAGGCAATAAATGAAATGTAATGTTGGCACTGACTTGGCTGTTGGTGATTTTGAAGGTACATAAAGCAGCCTCAAGATCAGGTCCACTTGTAGAAGCTAGAAAAACAAAGAAATCTCTCCTACAATATCCAGAAGAGTATTCAGCCCTGGTAATACCTAAGGTTTAATACAGTTAAACCCATGTCAGACTTCTTATCTCAAGAATTATAAGATAATAAATTTGTTGTTTAAGTCAGTTATCATAATTTACTATGAAAGCCACAGAAAATGACAATAGTCTATATGAATGTTCATCGGTTATTAATCTAATCCCTTACAAGTGGGCATCTAGCTGTCTCCTGGACAACTAATACTTCATAGATCTCATAGTAAATGAGAGAGCTAGAATATAAATCTTGGTTCCTTGCCTCAAGTTGCCTTGCATAATTTTATCATGTTCTGAGCATAGGTTGAGCCCTCCCCCAATGGCAAACACTGTCCAGGTCTCTGGAGTCCAGTAGCAACTTTTACTAACAAATAGTATGAATGAGAGTGTTTAAGGTTTGTCTTTACATTGAATGCCTCAGAATGTGATCTAAAGCTTCTACTTTGTTTCCATCATTCCAGAGTCACCAAAAGTAGCCTCCTCTAGCGCTTTGGAGCATGAGTTCTTAAAAATAGGTTTAAATCCTGAACCTGAAATACGGGATTCAGTTCTCTTTTGACCTAAAATTAATTATGTGGTTTTTGGGAGACCATTCCAGCTAGCAAGTTATGAACACCTTCTTGCAGGGAGTACAGCTAGGACCCAAAACAAAGGACTACAAGTCCTTTTTACATTTATGTCAGGGGTAAGGTCTTTCTACACCATGGATTATTCTGGGAGTAGGATATCACCTTTGACTTAAGCTCCATTCAGTCAGCTACTGTCTTTGTATTCTGTGAAGGGAGTGTGCACACAATATGATCATCAACTTCCTTGTTACACCATGAAAACTCAACTGATGGGGCTGCTCTTGTAGTATTGTGGGTAAAGCTATTGTTGCCTGTAGTGCCATATTCCCAAATGTACATTTGTTCAAATCCTGTGGTCCCACTTTAACCCAGCTCCTTGCTAACGCATCTGGGAAAGCAATAGAAGATGGCCCAAGTCTTCGGGTCCCTGCATCAATTTGGGATATCAAGAAGAAGCTCTAGACACTTGTCTTTGGCCTGACACAGCTCTTGTCACTGTGGTCATTTAGGGAATGAGACAATAGATGGAAGATCTCTTTCTCTGTAACTGTGTCTCTCAGTTTCTCTATCTCTGCCTTTCAAATACATTTTAAATTAAAAAAAAAAAAACCTCCCTTGATAGTGAAGGAAGACAATTTCTGAGTTATGTTTAGACTTGTTTGGACTTCCAGCAGTAAGACTGTACTTTGGGTAGCAAATTCACAAATATGACATATATATGCTCTCAGTGTTTAGTAATAGGGCTATAATCTGCATAACTGAGCTCTGAAACTGAGCATTTTTTATTGGGAGAGTTTATTATTTTATAATTACCCTATTTACATTCTGATATAAGAATTAAGAAGATGCTCATCCTTATTTTCTTTAATAACATTTCTAAATCATCCTGATACTGCATTGGCTTCACTCTTCATAATAGAAAATATGTTTATTGAGAAATCTGGAAGTCAGATTTGCACAGTAAACAGACTGAATTTGCAGCTCTCTATTATCCACGTATAACATACCAGGGTAGTTTTCAGGCATTATAATACAAGGTGACCTAGTTTTACGTTTCTGTAATTCTGTTTTGTCCAGTTTGCATCATCTAAGTAGAGCAATGCTGTTGAAAAGCAAAGGCTACAGCTTTATGTATACAACACGGTGTTATGTAAATGAGTAAGCATTAATCACAAACATTTCCCAAATGAACCTTTACAAATTAGCACCATTAACTTTGCCAGAGACAGACACTGTAGTCCAGGAGTAACACGTTTTTCAACTGAGTCCCAAATGTTTGCATGAATTTGTGTACTGCCCCAATGTCTTGATCCTTGTTGAGCACCTTTTCATTTCTAACATGGTACAAACTGAAGTTGTCCTATGTCTACATGCCTCTTTGCTTTCTAATGAATGAATACCCTGAAACTGCAGAATGGTCATAAATTGGTAAAACTACATCTGAATCTTTGTAAGTTACAAATATTATTTTCAGAGGGAGGAGGTCTTGCCAGAAATAAATGAACTAACATAGATTTAACATATTTTTGACACTAACGTTTCTCTTTTGGAGTACTGAATGTTGTCAGCTAATTAAGTAATCTTTAGCTTATGTATTAGTTTCAGTTCTTTGGAATACTACAGCAGAAGGATGGAAGAAACTAATTTTTGACAGATTCTTACATAAAAGCAGAGCAGTCTGAATGTTTAAAAGCAGAAATGAGCTCATCATCATCATCATCATCAATCAGCAGCAGTAGTAGTGTTTCAGAACATCGCTCATTATAAATAAACAATATATAACTGGGTCCTTTATGCCTCATAGGCAACTGAAACGAAACCATGTATCCTTTTAGCCAAGTTTTATGAGCTCTGTTTTAAGAATTGTTGCTGGAATTTCGATATTAGGCATTAATACCACAATGATTAAACATCAGAATTAGCATTCCTAAACACTAAGTCCATGAGCTCTCATTACTCCTATGGAGCTAACCCATTTGACTTGCCAAGATTACAATATAAATGTTGGAATAGTATTGTGAGTGTTAAGTCATGTTATAGTTTAGTTTCTTTTCTTTCTTTTTTCGAAAGTTGTATTTATTTATTTGAAAGAGTTACAGATAGGCAGAGAGTTCTTTCATCTGCTGATTCACTTCCCAAATTCACTTATATGTCCTGAGTTGATTGTAAGATTGATTGATTTATTCATTTATTTGAAAGCTAGAGTTAGAGAGAGGGAGAGGCAGAGACAGAGAGAAATACCTCTTCCAGCTACAGATTTATTGCCTGAATGGCAATAATGGGATATCCCACATGAGTAGCAAGGGTCCAACCACTTGGGCCATCTTCTGCTACTTTCCCAGGTATATTAACAAGGAACTGGATTGGAAGAGGGGCAGCCAGGACTGAAGTGGGATGGGGATATTGCAGGTGGCATCTTAATTAGCTGCAGTGCAATATGGGCCTGTACAGTTCACTCTATCTTTATGGCACCTCTAGGTTTGTGGTTTATTTTATTGCTCTCTGAGGCTGCTTTCCACAGTCTTCCTGGAAGATCCCAAGTTGAGGCGATAGAGGTCCTATGGAAGACCACTGAAGAAAGGAGATTACCAGGAGTCAGCCAACCAACCCATTTATTGAATCTAACAGTGAAACTTACATAGGCCTAGAGTACTAATAACCACAATCTAATTGGTCTCCCCATCCCCCAAACTACCAATCAACTTAAAGAAGCAATCTTTCCTGATGAGAGGAACCTGCTAGCCTGACCTGAGTAACTGCAGGCCCCTAATTGATCCCCTCATTTCACCCCTGCAAGGTGTGGACCTTCCAAGCAGAGGAAAACAGGATATGTAGGTCTGGTCCCAGGACACCTGTCAGGTCACATTTTGCAAAGGCCCTGCCTTTCCTTACAACCTCCAGCATAAGCCAGGAAGGCCCAGATCCAGGGACGACTACCTTAGCTCTTTGTATTTGTTACAATTGCTGCTTTCTGTTTTGCTGCTCTGTCTCTCTGATTTTATCCTGCTGTTCTGTTTGCTATGCTTTTTCACATTTCTGAAGACATCAGGAGATAGCCTAATGCTATTCTGCTGATTTACATTAGAATAACTGGAAATGGACAGAGAATTAAGGATTTGCTTAGAAATCAAGGGAGGAGGGGCACCAACCATTTGTATAGACATTTCTGAGGGTGACTTGATTCTCTCTTCTTTACCATACATTATTAAGATTTTAGAAACTGCAACTGTCCTACAATTTCCCTTTATTCTCATGTGACAGCAGCACCTCCTTGCTCTGCAGTTTGCATCTCTATCATCGTAGAAGCTTTCATTTAAATGAAATTCAGGTTATGCCCTCTGGGGTCTATCAGCCAGTGTAGATATCTTTTGTTGTTGTTATTATTATTATTATACTCCCACTTTCAGATTTCTTTAGCAGTTAATACAATGCAGTACAAACTCTCCTGAATCAGACATAAACAAACTTTTCCCACCCACAGTCTGCATTTAAGTGGACTTCCCGCTGACTCTGCTGGAGACTCTTTTTTTTTCTGTAACTTTCTTTTTTTCTCCAGCAGAGATCTCAACAACCATGAGGTTAGGGAGAAAGCCATAAACTAAAGTTCCACATAAACTCCCTCTCCGTGGCTGATCTTCCGTCTCCTTTGACCACCCGACCGAACTCCACCTCTCCACCAGCTGCTATGAGGCAGCGCATCCCTGCAGCAGCTGTGGTTCTTGGAAAAGTCAGGGAGGCCAAGAAAAAGATACCCAGTAGACATCATGCTTAAGGATATTACTTGCAGCCAAAGCAGAAGAAATACTCAGTTGCAGGGGCACCTGCTTGTGTTTCTGAAGCTTTGATTTTTATTTATGATTATATAGCAGTCTTCTACGGGATTTTGCATTTTTCTGTTGGTTTCTAGTGCTTGCGTTTAGCTCTAGAAATTCTACTCACATTGTACCAATACTTCTCTTCTCCTGTGCTTTCTTATTTTTGTTTTCAAATGTTATTGTTACTATTATGTTCCACTATACAGATTTGTAGGTATAGGGCTTCACCCTTTTCCCTACCTATTGTCCTTCCTTCCCGCCTGCATGCCATCTTCTAAATTGTTACATTCCTCTTTCCAGTGGTCTCTACTTGAACTTCTCTACTCCCTCTCCTCTAGCTCTTCCTTTTTTTCCCTTCCTTTTTGTCTGGAACACAATAAGAAAACCATCCTTTGGGGTCATTTTAGTGTGGTCATTAAGATTTTTTAGCTTAATAGCTGGAATCATTGTTTGAAGTTCAGAGGTACTTCATTTGAAAAGGCCCCAGAAAATTAACATCAGGATATTATACATTTCAGACTCTAATCAATATACTATTTAAGCCATAAATTTTTCTTACAGTTCCCAAATATTGAGGCACTCTACAAAGAGCTATCAGCATATTACCCTAACTGATAGGGGAAATGTAAGCATTCATCTTTCAATATTTGACCATCCTGATATAATCACTGCAATCCAAAGAAAAAAACAAGTAAATATACATGTGGTTACTCTGCACATTAAGTTTTTCCACAATCATAAATAGAAACACAATCTCTACCAGCCACCCAATACTCATCAACTCCATGTCCCTTGAAAGTTCTTGGTACTGGTAGCACTTCCTTAGTATCTAAGCTTTTTTGTGTTTATATTTATTAAATCATATACAAATTGTAGAGTTGGTCTTCTGTGTCAAAGGCTTCTCACCTACAAACTCAACCAACTGGGGCTCCAAGATGTGAGCATTAGGAAGAAAACTGCATATTCTGATATTTTTCCCCCTTATCATCAATCTCTAAACAATATAACAACTCTTTATATAATATTTGTTTCCTTAGGTAGTACGATTAATCTTAGATTTCTAAAAAATGTATGTTTTATATGTTATAGACCAGTATAGGAGCATTCTATGTAATGGACTTGGGCATCTGCAGATTTTAATATAGGCCAGATACCAAGGGCCAACCAACCATAAAAAGGTACTTTAAAAGATCATTGAAAATAGTGTTAAAAGATAAGTTAGTTTTGGTGCAAAAGCTTTTGGAGCTCATGCATAATGTTTTCATTGCATACGTTTTCTATGAACTTTCTAAAAAGTCATCATACATACAGTTGTGTTTAAATTATTTGTGTGTTCACGGATACCAATGCTCAGGCTGTTAGGTGTCACCCACCCTAAAAGTGGTCTCCCATTCAGAAATAAAGTAAGCCATGGAAGCTGGTCCTCACTGAAAAGTGAGTTTAAGAAGAGGAAGTTTAGAGAAAGTCATACTTCAAATGAACCCTGCCGCAGATGATTAACTAAACAGAGTGCTAACAACCTCATTGTTGGGTTGAGCAATGAAAACCTAATTGTAAAGTTTACATCTGCCGATAAATAGTACAAATTACTAGATAGATGAATAATACCTATCTGAAAATCCAGCTGACTCTGTCAATGAAAAAGGACTGAAAATTAGAAGAATCAATGACATCAAATGAAAATATAGGTGATAGCATGCTTTTGTCAAACATTTTACATTTTTCCCATAAATAAGACTATATATATTGATTTTTAAGTTTGGAGGGTAGTGAAGCAGATAGGAAGTAATTAAAAGCATAAATCTCTAAAACTTGGGAAGGTGATTCTCTGCTTTTCAGAAAGAGCTGACAAAATGATGAACACTTTTTGCTTCAACCTGACAGAAATACAGCATGATTACATGGAGCAAGGAGGAGTGCTGGAAGTTGTATTCAATAGTTGCTGTTTAACAAAGTTCTTAAGGTCTAGTCAACCCTTTTGAAGCATATAGTAATTACTTAGGAAATTTTTTATTCTGTTCCCAAAATAGCACTATGAATTATAAACATTGCAAAGTCTTTCTTAACATTATTTTAAATGGGTACTTGGATATTGTAGAAATGATTTAAAATCCATGACTAAAAGAATAGATTAAAAGTAAACTTTATAAAAAGTACACTTTATAGCTTACAAATACTTGACAGAGCTAATATTTAATTCAGGGCAATGAAACAACATGCCTAATTCGGTATTTTCATGGCATTTTTAAAAAGATTTATTTATTTGAAAGGCAGAGAGGAATGGGAGCAGGGGAGAAAGAGAGAGAGAGAGAGAGAGAGAGAGAGAATCTTCCTCCTGCCGGTTCGTTCCTCAAATCACTACAGAAGTTGGGTTCAGGCCTATGCCAGTAACTTTATCCAGAGTGGAAGGGACCCACGAACTTGGGTTATCCTCTACTGCTTCCCTGACACCTTAGCAAGGAGCTGGATGGAAATGGATCTATTGAGATTCAAACCTGTGCCTATATGGGATGTTGGTGTCTTAGGTAGTGGTTTAGCCGACTATAGCATAGCACAGGCCCCCTGGTTTCTTTTTAATCATGACAAGTTACTTTAATAATTTAATGTATCTAATTTATTTAATAATTTAATTTAATGTAAATTTAATAATTTATATGTGTTCAGTAATATTCAAAATTGGTGATCCTTCTACTATGTTTTAAATAAGAGGAAATGTGAATGTTACAAAGAAATTACCAATACACTCCTTATCAAAATACATTATCATCAGACAAATAGCAGTATCTGTTCATTATCAATCCTGCAAGCTTTGGTACAATTCCGTTAAATATTGATCTGATCAAATATCAGTACCTTTTTAAAAAAAGATTTTATTTGTTTTTATTGGAAAGTCAGATATACAGAGAAAAGGGGAGACAAAGGAAAATCTTCTGTCTATTGATTTACCCCCCAAGTGGCCACAATGGCCAGAATTCAGCCAATTCGTAGCTAGGAGCCTGAAGTCTCTTTTGGGTCTCCCATGTGGGCACAGGGTCCCAAGGCTCTGGGCTATCTTCGTCTGCTTTCCCAGGCCACAAGCAGAAAGTTGGATATGAAGTGGGGCTGCCAGATTAGAACCGGCACCCATATGGGATCCCGGCACATGCAAGGTGAGGACTTGAGCCACTAGGCTACCTGTGCCAAGCCCGAAACATCAGTAGCTTTTATTGTTAAAAAACTACAGTTTTTTTTTTCAGTCCAAAATTATTGCGTTCATAACTCCTTTACTAAAAAGCAAGATTCATGTGTGAATTTTCAAGTCATTTTGTTGATTATTTTTTTCATCTGAAATTTGTCTTGTGACATAGGACTTGTGAATGAATGACTGCTAAGGCCTTTTGTATTTTCCTTCTTCCCTTGGCCTGGACTTCTTAATACTGGTTGCAGAATTCACAACAATAAGATAGTATATCACCTACGCTTTTGTATTTTTTATTTTGGCTTGGTATTCTTCACCTAAAAAGTATTCAACACATAGTTAAAAACAAGTAGAATTTCTAGGTTGAACACCCCATGCTCTTCCAAAATGATTAAAATTTGTTTTTTGGTGTTATTTAGGATATGATTGGTTTTCTGTAGCTTGTATTTTGTTGTTGTTTTTTAAAATCTGTATGCTCGAGTTGGCCATTGGCTAAAGATTTTCTACAAACAAAAAATGCATTATTTAATGTAAGACCAAAAACAACCAGAAAAAAAGGAACTAGATGGAACAGAAAGTAAGCTTGTTTACACTATTTACTTCTGTATAAAGGGTCAATTTAATGCAGTTCAGAACATTCAGCAAAAGCAACTTTCACCTCTAAAGTAACACTTTGAATAAGATGATAACATCTTGTCCCAGAAGCCAAAGAGATTTAGATTCAACAGAAAAAGCAGGTTTTTCTTTTTTTTTGGTGGTGGTAATGGGTAGGTGGAGAATGACTATCTGGCTATCAGAATTTTTATGATGTGTGGCTTGAGGGGACAGTGCTTGAGGGAGTATTGCCTTTGCTAATTTCTAAACTTTCATGCTAGGAAGATTTTTTGGCATAGTAGTGTAGCTTGTTCATGGGAAATAAAGTTCTTCAAAGTGAGCAAAGAAGCATTGAACTTGGGCAAGACATTCTTGCTTGGAAAGTAAGATCTGAGAAAAACTTTTATAGGTCTGGTTATCCAGCCAGGCAGAAAAATTGCAAACTGATGATTGCTTCAGAGTAAGGAGATAGTTTTGGGGGTACAATTACCCCAAGTACTTAGTGTCTGACAGATGCCTGCTCTTCTACCAGGACCCATGCTACATACTCTGCATAATATCTTAAGTGCTGGACCAAAATTTCTGGAAAGAGTGAAGTCAAGAACAACTTGAAATGTGGTCGAGATTTGAGAGAAAGAGAAGCAATGAATTACAAATTACTAGAATAGAAGCACATAGGTCTTTTTTAAAGATGTGGTTCCTAGGTAGTCTACAGAGGGGTCTGTGAACTCCCTGAAAGTATGCCACAACTGTTTTGTCTGTATATCTGAAGATTTTTTTAGGGAATATTTTTATTGTAGCTTACAACTACCAGTTTTTGGTGATAATAAAAGGAAGATGTATTAGTCACTTATAGTGTTTTAAAGTTACCTTGAATCTAATATGTTATCCTGGATTTTCCAGTTTACCCTGGATTTTTCACCATGATCTCCTATGGCCACTGGTTCTAATCCTGGCAGCCCTGCTTCCCATTCAGTTCCCTGCTTGTGGCCTAGGAAAGCAGTTGAGGACAGCCCAAAACCTTGGGACCCTGCACCTGTGTGGGAAACCCAGAAGAGGCTCCTGGCTTCAGATTGGCACAGCTCCAGCCATTATGGCCACTTGGGGAGTGAATCAGGGGACAAAGGATCTTCCTCTCTCTGTCTGTCCTCCTCTCAATGTCTGACTTTCCAATAAATAAATGTTTTTTAAAAATGAGATTCACAAAAGCAGTAGTTAGGTTATTTGTTACAGTTCTGTCACTGAAATAGATTAAGCCAACAAGATGCCGCAAATACACTTTTAAACTAAAAACTACCAATAATCTCTTTTCATGATTTAATTTATACTTTTACACAGATAATCTTAGAAGGAGAAACTCATTAACATCTGTAAATGTTGGGGAAATGGTGGATGTGTATATTTGCAAAATGCCAAAATGCTGAGGTTCTTGTACTGAATTTGTAGGAACAGATTTAAAAATATAAAAGTTGAATATCTGACATTATTTTCAAGTTAGCTTGCTAGAGATTTAGACATTGAATGCTGTCTTTTGCATAAATTTCCATTTTTACAAATGCAGTAAATTCTTGCTAATTTAGATTATATTAATTAGGATTTGTGATAATTCAGGTACAAGCAAATTGTACTTTTTTTAGGTCCAAATTCTTCAAAGATAAAGTAAATGAATGTTGCAAAGTAAGTTGAAGCACAGAGATTTAGAACATCAGCAGAACCAATTTTTTGTCAAGCATACTTAAGCATTTTAAGGGCATTCATTAAAATACAAACAATGATATAATTTGAAATGATTCTTTACATACCAACTAAGAACATTTTTCAAAATGTTCTACTTGGATTTTTTTAAGGATTTCATTATGCCTTTCATTCATACAATATTAATGAGATTTTTCTAAAAGTATAGCCATTTGTTGATATTTAATGCTTTCTCTTCTTTTTTTAAGAAAATGAGTTTTTTAAAACTTGTTTAACATTCTTCTAAAAGTCAGTCTGTCAAATGTTTAGCCCAGATAATATCTACATTTGAATTTCAGGCCAAATAATCATAGTCCAGAAGTCTAAATTATCCAATTTAGTAATCTACACCGCATCAAATCAGTGGAATGGTCAATATGTCAGTGGTTATGTGTTCTGACCATACACCCTATTGGTAGACAAGTGATTGAACCATTATATATAAGAATTATTTTCTCAAACATTAATGAGTTGTTATAATTCAGTTATTCCACACTGAGACTGCTCAAGCAGCCAGACTCTCAAAAACAATCAACCCTGCTACCCTTGCTTCAGTCCATTAGCACCAGTCCTAGTTTTATAGCCTGTGTGATAATTGGTACATGTGGTTTCTTCCATGGTGTGTGTGTGTGTGTGTGTGTGTGTGTGTGTGTGTGTGCGCGCGAGAGAGAGAGAGAGAGAGGGAGAGAGAGAGATTCAGGCAGAAGTAATTGAATAGCCTGGAGGAGTAAGAGGCACTCATTTTACAGTGGCTTTTCTGGTGAGCTTAATGTTCACTCGAAGTTTCCTCACATCTTCCTGACTTTGGAGTCTCAACCAGGTACAGCCATCTGGCCATTTGTGCCACTGCTTGCCATGCTTCTGCCCTAGCTGCTGTCCTTCCCATTTTGGGTCAGGTGTATACACCTCTCAGATCTCATCCTACACACTTCTTCCTTAGAGGAGTTTTTCTAGACTCCAGAGTCTAAATTATCATCACCCCTAGTAATCATTTTAAAACATTCAGTAATCCTTATAAAATGTGTCACAACTAATAATGACATCATTACATCATGTAACTGTGTAACTAATTAGTTTATACTTTCCCTACACACAGACGCACACACACTTGATTAGTACTTCCTCAGGGATGGAGATTGAGTTTGCTTTGTCCATTGCTGCCTTCTAGTGAATGCACAGTGAATGGATAGATGATTCTAAAGGGGATTTCAGCTTAAGGATTTGTTGAGGGTTGCTGACTCTCTGCAGCGAACACTACATCTTACATGACTTTGAATGTCACAGCCCCCAACCTGTTTTCATCTTCACATCATCCCCTAAATGAATGAAGAGCATATTTTACCAGACCGGCTAAAATGGAAGACTTCTGCTTTGTGTCTTCGATCATGAGGAATGTTTCGACCTGAGCCTGGAGCTTACTATAGGTCCCTTAGGGGTCATATTTATGAACCCAGTCCTGGGATCGGAGTTGGGATTGTGGCTTATCAGGTTAAACTGCTGCTTTCAGTGCCAGCATTCCCATATAGGTACGAGTGCTTTGACCCATACACGCATGTGGGAGACCCAGAAGAGGTTCCTGGCTCCTGAGTTTGGCCTGGCCCAGCTCTGACACGTGGCCATTTGGGGAGAATCAATGGATAGAAGATTCTCTTTCTTTATTTCTTTCTCTCCTTCTTTCTCTTGCTGTAATTCTACCATTCAGTAAGGTAAAATAGATCTTAAAGATCCAAGTCCCGTTCACCTCACTGTGAGTTCAGGATGTTCTACTCTGGCAATGTGATATTGGACAATAACTTTTCATGGTCTCTATATATCCAGTCTAATACTTTCCTTGAATGGCTTTATTTAATCCTTTTACAGGACTAAATGAGATACTACCCATAAAGTTCTTACAGTCACATGTTAATAGGCCTGATATACAGCAAACTGTAAGTAGTAGCTAGTTGTCACTGTTTTATCCTTGAATTCAGAGTAATTTTTGACATCTGATTTTGTGTTTGCAGCCTCATCAAGTCTTTGAAGGGATGGGCAACCTATTAATTTTTCTTGAAACAACACCTTAATAATATACCCTTATTTCACACAAATGTGGCTATCATAACACTTTCTGGACAGCATTAAATATTTATTCATAATATGGTAACCTCATGCTATATCATTTTCCAGTTATCTTGTGAGGTTCCTTTGAAGTTAGAGGAACTGGCTTTAGCACAGATGTGACTACTCTGACAACACTTTTTCTTTCCTCCCTGATAATTGTGTGAGATATTTAACCTTCTCAACCTCTGTGTTCTACATGATTCTTCTCTTGTTCAGCTTTTTGCCTGATCCTTGGCTGTGTCCTGGGCTGATTTTTCAGCTTTTTCACATCTGCTAAATGTATTACTTCTCAGGATTCTTTCCTCAGGTTGACGTTCTTCTATCTGGGTTTGATTGTTCAAGTACCTCATCTGTTCCCAGAATTTCATCCATCATCTTAATGTGTAGTTTCTGGATGACTGTCTGCGGTCTCAGTCACTTCCTCAACTTAGACTTCCAATTATTTTTCTCATAGAAACCTATAGAAGATGTACAAACTGAATCCTCATTTGCCTTTGCAAAATTTCCTATAGCTGCATCATTTTGTTATTTGTTTTACCATTTTCTCTGCTACCTTTCAAGTCAGCTCCATTTTTTCTTTCTCTACTCTTAACTTTCATTCTGTTGCCACATAATAATGTCTCCATTTGCCTATTCATTTGCCTATTCATGTAATCAACATTTATTGAATGTCTACAGCAGTATTATAAGCACAAGGAACAAGAGTGAAGAGCAAAGATCTTATAGATACAAGCCTCAATGGAGACAATTTTCGGATGAGAGAAGATAACTGATGAAGTGATTATATAAATTAGTAACTAATTTTAACTTATAAGAAGTGCTATGAAGGAAAGGATGCAGCAATTTAGGTGTTACCCAAGAGCATGGGTTTTAGACATCATGGATGACTTAAGGAAGAGATGTTTGAGTTGTGTACTTCAGGATGAATGAGAATTAACAAGGAAGAGAGAAAGGAAAGTACGGTTTGCATATGCAGAAAGGTGGCTCTGTAATCATACCACAGTCTCACTGCTATTCAGTTCCATAGAGAGCACTGCAGGGAAAAAAGCCAAACTGGAGATAGGCAGAGAGTAGGCCATACAGGTCTTGGATATGATCATTTTAGAGTTTGAACTGAAAAAGCAGCTAAAAGGGATCATGCAATTTAAGCAGAGGGATGGCATTTATATGCCAAAGTAATCACTCTTGCCTACACAGATTTTAAGAGAGCAAGGGAGACTTTTGTGTGATCACTAAGGAGTTGGTACAGTAGTCCGGGTAGTAGTTACTGATAGTGGGGACCAATATAGCTGCAAGTATGTAAAGGATCAATTTGAATAGAGTAACATTTAGCATCTAAAGTCTAAAAGATTGGGTGATTTACTTGAAGATAGGGATGAAGGTAGAATGTGAGAATGAAGATCACCTCTGAATTTGATTCTTTCCACAGATACATAGCCATGCTATTCACAGAAAATGAATGCTGGAAGAGGACTTTAGGTAGAATATAGAGAAGTGACACCGTGTGTTTGATTCTGGACTTATGTTTTCGCTGCTTAGAAATATTCTATTGGGCAATCTGAGTCCTTAAACCAGAAGAAAGCTTGGCATAGTGGGGATACGGAAGTTACTGTGTGGATGAGATCGAATAGGGAGTAGCTTGGAAGGTTTGGAGTGGAAACACAGTAAGACCTATGTCTCAGCCTCATAATATATCAAACTTTGATGGCTGAGCAAGGCAGGAGGAGCCAGCCAATGACTTTGAAATGAAGATGGAAGTGACCCTACTGAAGGAAAAGTGACTTCTAAAGCAAGGTGAGATTTCAACAGGATCAGGTGTACCTGAATAGTCAAACAAGATGAAGACTAGAAGATGTTCTTGGTTTTTGAAGTTAGGTCATAGATCTCAGTGAACTGAGGTCAGCCGTGTTAGAAAAAAATTGTACAACTTACAAATTGTAAAAAAGCAGAGTGATTGTAAGAAAGCAGAGTAAAATAAGGTGAGAAGTTAGGGATGAATATGATTTTAAGAAAGTTTCTTTTGAGTGGAAAGTACTGAACTTGTTTAAGTACTGATTTGAGAGAAGGAGGTTGAATAAATATGTTGACAAGAGATTGTTGCGAGTTGACTACATCCATCCCAAAAATAAGTCAGAGGCAGACTTTTTTTTTTAAGATTTATTCTTTTTGTATTGAAGGTAGGTCTACAGAGAGAAGGAGAGATGGAAAGATCTTCCATCCACTGATTCACTCTCCACAATGGTCACAATGACTGTAACTGAGCTGATTAGAAGCCAAGAGCCAGGACCCTCTTCCTGATGGGTCTTCCACATGGATGCAGGGTCCCAAGATTTTGGACCATCCTCCACTGCTTTCCCAGGCTACAGGCAGGGAGCTGGATCACAGATAGAGCTGCTGAGACAATAAACCGGCACCCATATGGGATACCAGTATTGGTAGATGGCAGATTAGGCAATTGAGACACTGGTCTGTCTCCAGGGAATTTTTTGATCACTTTTCCGCATTCCCAATCTCCACACCTTCAGCATACAGCTTGTTCTCCATATGGCAATTGGGATGTCCTTTAATAAACAAATTAAATGAGCTTATCTCTCTGATTAGAATGCTACTGGGATTCTCCATTTACTCAAATGAAGTGGCCCCTTGCTGTTTCCTGGACCTGAAATGCTCTTGCCTGGTTAAGTTACTCAGTCTTTCAGGTTTCTGTACCAGGCCCCTGAACAGAGTCTTCCTTGATGCATGCCACATGGTTGCTGTCTTTTCCCCGTTAATCTGCCTGTTTTGTTCAAGCACCGCCTAGTATACTTATACATATATTGTTATCATTCAGTGCTAACATATATATATAAAACCTTATAATTTCTTATATATGTCTCCTATTAAAAGTTTCACTAGACATGCATCCCACAACACTTAGCATAATGTCTAGAGTATAAATATTCATTGAATAGTTTTTGCAGGACAGAACATTTGACACTTGGTGTTAATCTGCCTTTAGAAAGTTTGCCTTCCTATGTCCCCATATGTATGTTATGTTTATCTTTGTTGTGTTGTGGATGAAATGTTAACCTCCTTGTACAGACTATGTCTTATTCATCTTTGGACCTCCTGAGATGTCTGTCATGTGACCCACACGCTACAAAAATTTTTGAATTGAATTGATTAAAATAATTGACAATTTTATCTGAACTGCCTGTGTTATTGGAAAGTAAAATTCCACTAGTATTAGAATTCCACTAGTATATATTTAATCATAAAATGTTTCAGATGCTATGAGTGAATCGAAGTTAAAAATAGCATGTGTGTTGCTCCTCTTATGTGTGAGGAAGTTTGAACAGATTAATTTGGAATAAATTTTCTCATTTTTTTTTAAATTGGTTTCACTTGGAAGGTCAGAGTTACAGAAAAAGAAGGAGAGATAGAAAGATCTTTAGACTGCTCGTCCACTCCCCAATTGACTGCAAGGATCAAAGCTGGGAGCAAGAAGCTCCTTCCAAGTCTCTCAGTGTGGGTGTAGGAGCCTGAGGACTTAACCATCCTCCACTGCTTTGCAGGCCATAAGCAGAGAGCTGGATCAGAAGTGGAACAGGCAGGACATGAACAGGCATCTGTATGGGATGCTAGCACAACAAGGCAGAGGATTAGCCAAATGAGCTACCACACTCCTCCCCCACCCCACCCTGCCAAAGTAAATACTTCTAGTTTAACTTCTGTTTTATTTTAGAGACAATCTTAAATGGGCTAAGGTTGTCAAAGAGACTATTAAAGATGTAGTTTTAGCTTGATCATCCATCAGAGTCATTAGAACACTATATGGGATACCACATTTCTTTTCAGAGGTGCTGCATTCAGGTCCCAGATTCTGGCTCTGTCTTTGATCCATCTTCCTGTTCTTGGGCACCATGGCAGGTAGGCAGTGATAGCTCTAGTGCTTGAACCACCATCACTCACGTGAAATGAGTTCCAGCCTCCAGCATTGACCTGGGCCAGTGCTAGATATTGTGGGCTTTAGGAGAGCAAACAGCACATTCTGTCTCTGTTCCTTTCAAATTAAGTAGATTTTAAAGATATAGTTTTATTTTTTGCTAATTATAACTGTATATTTTGTAAATACTTGATAGTCATCTTCATATTTAAATGTTTCTATTAATTTTGACTTATAAAATGTCTGCTGGATTTTAATAATTTGTTTAGGGCTTCACAGCTTGAATTTTACAAAAATCTGCATTATGAAACAGATTTTCAATTGAATTATGATAAGCAAAAGGTATACTGATCATTTACAAAATATTATTAAGTTCTTCTTTAACAATTTCCTGAGCATTCCATTTTCAAAGTTATTTTGCCACCTTTGTCTATATTGAGAATGGCATTTATCAAATTTAAGGAGAAACATGTAAATCATATTCGATTTATTTTGTACCTTTTTGTAAATTTCTTTCATATGGAAATGGAAGTAAATATACCTTCTGTGCTAATTAAAAATTAATGTGTGGAAGCTTAGAAGCCTCATTGAAAGAACAATCACAAGTCTTGAAAAGCTGGGAAGTCACTGCTTTAACATGTAGACTTGAATTTACTGCATTGCTTATCATTGAGTAACAAAAGTCATTCTTGTGAAGCATGCAGTAATGATTTACATGCCCGCTGAGAGATACCAGTACTCCCAAACACGTGAGCAACTTGAGCTATGGCTGTGAGATCACCACCAGCTCCAAGATTGCTGTATTTTATATTTCATGGAAGCTGAGAATTATTAACTAAAGTTTTCCAGTTTGATGCAAAATGTGAAATTAATGTGCTAGGGATGAATAATTTTCAGTTTAAATATTTGGGGGAAATGAAAATGATTGACTCAAGAATTTATGCAAGTATTGTGACATCCTTAATATTTCATGTTGTGTTGTAAAAATGAAAGACGATGTTAAAGTAATTCATAAAAATTCTAGGTTTAGGAGTCCCAAGATGGTAGGTACTTATTACATAACTCTTTGGTAAAATTAGATATGTTCATAAATTACAAATGTTTCTGTTATTCCATGTTATGTTAGTATTCAGAACACTCCTTTTGCTACTCCAGGAAAGTAACTTAAGGAATACAGTGTATCAAGTACATTTCTATGGACTTCATGTATTGCTCCTCTTACTATTTGAGAAGAGGTTAAGGGCAGGTTTTACAAAGTTCATTTACGTCATCTTCAGTTAAATTCTGGTTCATATACGAAGATTATATACATTTATTTGTCATTGAATCTATTAGCTGTTAACATCCATTCCAGAAGACAACGTAAAATATACATTTTGAAACTTGTAAATCTATGGAACTACTGACATTTGACAGATTACATAAGATGCCTGCATCCCATAACTGTTTGGGTTCAGTTTCCGACTCTGCTTCTGAGTCCACCTTCCTGGTGATGGGACCTAGGAGACAGCAGGTGATGGCTCAGAGCACTTGTGTCTCTGGACCCAAATGAGAACCATCGATTGAGCTACTGATTCCTGGTGTCGACCTGGTCTGCATTTGGGAGTGTGATCTAGTGGATGGGAAATTTGTACCTCTCTTTCCCTCTCTATTCCTCCTGCCTCAATCTGTTTCTCTGCCTTTCAAATAAATATAAGTAAACATAAAACTTTTAAGCTGTAAATTATACTATAAATGGAGAATTAAGTAATCTAATTTTCTTAGAGTAAATATCTTGGGTACTTTTTGCTATGTTCTTAAGTAAATTATGATATGTTAAAGAAAGTGTGACAGTAAATAGCCATTTTATTACCCCTTGTACTAAAAAATTCACATAAATATATTTTATTTAGGTTGCTGGAGCAAAATATTTTTCAAAATGCAGTATCTGTAACTTATAATATACAAAAACAAAATGAAGAAATTAATCTGTGTTGAGCTTTACCTACACACACACACACACACACACACAGACGTATAATGAACTTGTTTTTAAGAGGAGATAATTTTTAAAATTTGGGCCCAGATTGAAAAAAAGATAGGAGCTAGGTAAGAAAAAACTGAAGTGAACAGGTAAAAGAATTTGGATTTAGATCGCAACTGATAGAGCCAAGCTCAAATAATTTCTCTTTAATGCTTCCTGTCTCAGCCCTGAAATGGTAACATTGGGTGTAGTTGGATATCTAGGGAAAGAAACTTAAATCGCAGAAATCATGCAAAATTAATAATATACATACAAATAATTAGAAGCAAACTATAAAGGTCCCTGGAGAAATGAGGCACATTTTTATTCATTTGGAACTTTATAAAAAACCATCTTACTGATTGTGAAAGCCATTTTTTATCATGCTTTTTTGCTATCTGAATTTTTACCTCAGGTTTCAATGTCATTGATTCATCTTAAACATTGTCATGGTTGTTTACTCCATTTGTAGCCCCTCCATGTTTCAGAGTGCAAAGTAATTCCACTGGTGAATTGTGTACCGATATTGTGAGCATCAGTACTCTTAGCTGCTACATGGGCTGCATTGATAAATTCATTTGAAACCCACTAAGCATCTTAGTATTTAAGAAATGAATTAACTTTTCCTGCATACAAATTTTCTGATAATGTCGAAGAATAAAACTGTAGTGCTCGTATATGAAATTGTGGCATTTTAGAGCCTGTAATCCAAATACTACTTTTGTCTTATACTGCTTGGTAGAGTCTCGATTGGGCCCAAAGAAATCTGCAGTTTAGAGTGCACATTGTTTAATTCCTGGATAGCCACACTTTTTCTCTTCAGTAATATCGAAATATTCAAAGTATATGAGGTTTTCTAACTGCATACAGTAGAGCCAATGAATAGACACAACTTGGACCTGAGGATTCCAATCATGTTGGGACTCTATGTGTATGGTGAAATCATGACTATGCTATGTGGCAGCTCTAGACAGACCATAGCAATCCACACTAGTTCATGAGCTATAAATTAAAGATCAGTAAAGAAAATATGTCTATATAACTCAAAAAATTAATAAAGATTGTAATTTTTTTCTGGAATTGATTCTAAACAGATCCCAATAGATAAGGGTTGAATAACGTGAATACCCAAGCCACCAGAAAGTCGTTAGTGGTATTCCAGACCTTGCTTTTGCAAACCTCAGCAGAAAGACTTACTGGCAATCATCGGGTTAGGTAAGGCTTTCTTGCAGGTACAGCTTAGACAATATATAGCTTTATCACTGTGGCAAGTATATGCCTGAAAAGTTTTACCCCAGAACAGTCAAGTACACGTTTAGCTGCTACTCAAGAGCCTTTAGTTTGTGCCATGCTTTCACTTAAACATTTACTAAAACTCCACAAAAAATAATTGTATTATCTTGTTACAGAAGTGTAGTTTGAAGAAGATAAAATGTGTGATGTAAAAGCAGCATCCTACATCCTAATCGTTGTCTACACAAAATGCCTATGAACAGAACATTTTATTCTTAACTGTCAAACATTATAATATGTTCTGCATTTCACAGGTCATCATGGTTTTCAAGGTAGCATGATGTGCAACCTGTTGCTGCTGTTCCCTACTATTAAACCGCATTCTCAGAGGGTGAAAAGTAGTTGTGTCAGTGAACACTGCATAGTTCACAGGCCTCAGTGCCCTCAAACATGCAGTTCCCTTTGCCCAAAATGCCCTGTCATCACCCTGCCAGTTCAGAGCCTTGCCGCTGTAGTAGTCTGCAACCCTGGAACCCCTTTTCCACAAGGCTTCTTTTGTCTCACAGTCTGAAGGCCTTTATTTCTTCTCTGCTGCTTGAAGTTCTTAATCACTCTCTCTGCTCTGTGTTATAGTAGTGTGTATGCCTGTCTTTTCTTCCAGTTTTCATTTTTATATGTAGCAGCACTTTGTTGCTAAACTTTCACGATATCTAACACATACCATGTGTTAAAAAATGCTTTGCAGAATAACTCATCATCAGGGTTCTTCACTGTTAGTTATCAGTATCATGGTAGTTCATTTATCATGTGGGATTTTGGGGGGGTTGCTTTTTTATATATATTTTAGTGTCCTTTTAAACAAAATAAGTGACCTCTGCTATTTCCTTTATAACTCTTCTCTAACACATTGACATGTAAATTCTCAATAAGAAAAAAATTAGATGCCAGTAGTTTTAATGATGTCCTTTCTAATTAAAAGCTAATTATTTTTATGAGTACAAAAAGATTGATTATATTGGTAAATGCTCATACGTACTTGGGTACTTTCTGTAGTGACACTGCTTTCTCCCAGGCAATTTATGCTCAATTTTGGACTGTTTTTTCATACAAAGTGAATACAGTTTCCTGGCATGATTTGAGATGTTAGCCAACTTTCTGAAATCTAAATTGGAAATAAGGTAGCTAAAGAAAAAATAAACCCAGCAAGTCACTTCCTGTCAAAGTTCCTTGTCTCTCGATGGGAGATCAAGTAACTACTGGAAACCCCCTGAGATTAGCACCAATGGATTCTTGTATGAATGCCACATTAGAAGTTTGGGCATAATTCACTAATTCTGGCCATTCTTTCAATGTTAATATATGTGCTGCAGAAGCAAGCACAAATTCTGGCCATTCTTGTCAAGGGATTCTTTCACCGTTGCCAGTTGAGGACCAAAACTACTTTACCCAGACCAGAAGCTAAACTTATGTCTGCCCTTTAGTTTTTGGTTTGTAGAATATGTCAGCTTTTCCAACTGAACCTTTTAGAAGAGATAAAAGAGCCATTGTTCCAACACCCCCTGACTCTCATCCTCTCCTTTCACACCTCAATTCTTAGATAAGGAAACCAGGTTAATCTTGCTACTATGACAGTGTCTCAGTTTCTCTTGAAGGTGTGCCCAGGATGTGCAAACTGAGGACATTGCCGCAGACAGAGTGCTAAGGATAGCAAAGTGCAACTACCAAGAATACCACAAGGGAATTGGAACGATGCCAAATCTGAGTGAACAGGCCTGCCATTTGGTTATTATTCTACATTCTTGCACTCCATTTTTCCCACACAAAAATCAGTAAAGCTAAGAACCCTGGTCACACTTTTCTCCAAGCCTGGAGCTCCAAGAAAAAGTGGGTCATGGCTATGGAGAATTCTTTCCACCTTGGCAACCAGTGAGGTGTCACTTAGCTAGATCTTTATCTCAAGTGCTAATTGATGCTCTTAACTTTTTGTAGAGATGCCAGGGGGTAGTAATGAGAAAGTGACACTGCTTATTTTGTACTGGGAAGTTTTATTTAGAGATCGGTATGTGTCTTTAACCAAAGGACATTAAAGAAGCATTGCACTATTTAGTGTATTTAGAAAGATGAGGTTTTAGGAGTTCCTGTGGTCTATTACAGAAATTGTGATATACCTTGCAAGATGAATTTCCCTGGCTACTCAACTGGAAGATCAGACCTAATGTTTTATACTAGTATTTTTCCATAAATTAAATAAACAGTTTTTAATCACAGAGATTTCTGTAGCATCAGGTAATAATCTATCACTGAGTCATTAAAAGCAAGGTACTTTTTTGTATGCATATTTTCTTCTTTTAAATTGTTCTGTTAACTTTGTATATGAATAATGTGTAACATATAATTCAGTGGGCACACACATGTAACATTTGCATATCTGCTAAATGGCTTCTTCACCTACATGTGTGAAGTTTGGTAAGTTATTTGACTTCTTATGGAAGCGACTTATTTGTAAAGTGCTAGATAATAATTATATATATATAGCATAGAATATTATGCAACTTCAATGAGCTATTTTATGTAATATGCACAGCAGTGTTCCTGGAATAGTGCTCAATGGTGTTACTCAATTTTATTACTGCATTGTACTTTAAATTCTAAAATTTGTATTGTGGATTTTCTTACTTCCTAACTATTCAATTTTATTAGCTAGATTTAACCATCCTTGGTGACAAAGGAGTTTTCCTTCCCTTGGGATTTTTTTTCTGATTTTTAATTATCAGAAAACAATATAAGACAACCATAAGCAGGCAAACTAAGACTAATCAATGATAAATTAATAGATATCTGCAATGATATTTATGAAAATCAGTTCAGTAAGCTGGGGAAAATGAACTAGAAGGCACAGACTTGAGTGACCAGGGCCATATACTTGTAAAATGCAAAAACTGACTGTATTCCTAGATTATATTGTTACCTAACACAATATATCAGTTTTCTAACTACCTCACATCAAAAGCAATGACCCAGCAGCATTGAGTACCACTGTAAAACAGACTCCCACTCAGATGGAATAGTGAATACTTGAGTATAGTGTTGAAGTCACAGGGTACTACTTAACACTTACAGCTATGTCAGTCATAATATCTTTGCATGAATTGCTTTACCAGTAGCATTTATGTGTTCAACATAAAGTGGGGTTATGCACCACAGAGATCTGGAAGTGGAACTGCTGTAAGTTGTGCTCATCAGCGGTTGTCCTGCCAGGGTTGCCAAGCAGTGTGTGCCTGGTGAGATACAGTGAAACAGGCCAGAAAATCAAGTGGACACAGCTCTAGTGACACACACAATGAGACTTAGATGGCTTAGTCCAACTGTGGCACATTGTTAGAGGGCTTCATCTCTGGAAGTTAGCAATTAAGTAATTTCATTTTCAAAAAGGACTAAAGCACAACTGATAAAAACCAAGTTTCAAGAATCAGTGGTATCATTGTAATTTTACACTTTTTATTATGTTCATGCTCTGCACTTAGAAAACAGTCCCATACTTTCATTGCTATCTTACCATCTGTGTTAACTATTTTCTGTCACGATTAATCAACATGTAATATATAGCTATCATAGAAATCCTCTCTATTTGAATTTTTTAATTAAATTTATTCATTAATTACATTGTGTTGTAATTACATAGAATCTGGGATTCTCCCCCCCACCCTCCCCCCCATGGTGGGTTCCTCCACCCCGCTGCATAACCATAGTTCAAGTTCAGTTGAAATTCCCTCCCTGCAAGTATTTGCCAAGCATAGAGTCCAACATCCCATAGTCCAGACAAGTCCAACTACTTATTGAGTAGACCCTCTCTGGTCTGAGGGCAGAGTCAGCAGAGTATCTTCCCGCTCAAATAAAAGCACTAATATACCATCTGCAACAATTAACATCGTTATGGAATTATTGACATGGTATTGAGCAGTCAACATGTTAAAAATAAATGCGATTTCTTAACCACTTTCTGTGACCCCCCCCCATTCACAGTTCAATTTTAGTTTATATACTACAAATGACATAATACCCATAACATAACATGATATGCTTAACATCATATCATATTAAGTTAAGGCAAACATGTGGTATCTAACCTTTTGGGATTGGTTCATTTCCCTTAGCATTATGACTTCCAGTTTGGCCCATTTGGCCACAAAGAACTGCATTTTGTTTTTTTTAATAGCTGAGTAGTATTCCATGGAGTAGATGAACCATAGCTTTCTTATCCAATCCTCTGCTGATGGGCATTTTGGTTGTTTCCATGTTTTTGCAATTACTGATTGTGCTGCTATGAACATAGGAGTGCATGTTGGTTTCTCATAATATCTGAAATTTTTGTATTAGTATGCCTTAGATTACAAATTTCATCAGTGCCAGCACCATGACATAGTAGGCTAAGCTTCCACCTGCAGCACTAACATCCCTTCTGGGCCCCAGTATGTGTCCCAGCTGCTCCACTTCTAATCCAGCTGTCTGCTAATGGCCTGGGTAAGCAGAAGACGGTGATTCACATGGTGAGCCAAAAGATGCTTCTGGCTTTCAGTTTCTGATCAGCTCAGCTCAGCTCTGGCCATTGTGACCATTTGGGGAGTGAACCTTCAGATGAAAGACCTCTCTCAGTGTCTCTCCTTCTTTATGTAACTCTACCTTTCAAATAAAAATACAAATAAACCTTTGAAAATAACTTCATCACACTGGTGTCATTTCATATAGCAGTACATCTGATATCTTTGACCTCGTGTTGAAGGTCTTCTAGTAAGAGGCCTATGAAAGCCCCTTTACAGGCAGACCTCTCCCTGCTCTGGAACGTTTAATCTCAGTTCTTTCCTCAGACCTATATCCTCAGAGCTGTATCATTCTTGCAGGTATACTTTTGTCTGCCAATTCACATGTATCTGTTTTATTAAAAGTAAAATCAAAAGTTACTGATTTTAGAAACTCTTCATTATTAATGCTCTTCTTTTCCATGTCCTCTATAGTATGCATCGTTCCCTATATTTGCTGATTTTTACGTATGGATGGCCCTGTGTTACACTTATTACACCATGTATTTATGAGCCCATTGACTGCTAAATACAGAATCTGTTCTACCCATTATCACTTCTACACTCCCCCTCACCAACCCCACACACACACATATATGCATATACAACTATCACCTTTGATCTACTTACTGAGAAAAATGAATGGAAAAATTTGTATAATCATTTTTCTTCACACAGGTATATGAAGACCTTAAAAATCCTCTAACAAAAATTCATCTTGTTTTTTATAAGATTTATCATCCATTTCATTTTAGCTAATAAACCATGTATGTTTTGTCTGCCAATCACATGTTTATATTTTTCAGAAAATATGCAATAAGAAATTGAATTAGCTATACTTAGATTCTATTATTAATGTGTCCATTAGAGTTATATGTCAAAATTTTAGAAAACCTTGTTTAGACATTAATGACTGAGCTTTTCAAATGTCAGTAAATGAACTAAATGTATTCTATCTTTGTTTTAACTTGTTTTTGTTTCTTTGTCTTGCTTTTTTCCCTCCTTTTGGTCTAGTATTGATATTAACATTCTTAATTTTAAGGAAATTAACACTTAACTGTTTACATTTGAGATCAGAAAGAAAGCCTGTCTTCACCTCCTTTATGGCTCCTATTATCTGTTCTTATAATTGGTATCATCAGACTTGTACATGAAATACGTGTATACCTCTTGAAACTATGCCACTGTTTCCAGCCAATAGCACCTGTTTAATGTGTTGTTTCTGTCATACTGGTTGGTCTCAGAGCATAGCCTAAAAGAAAGTAGACACAGGCAGATAGGTATTTAGCTGAAAAGGGTACGCTTGTGGATGGCCATGTCTGCAAACATTAATTGGACACTCACAGTAGTGGTAACTAACAGTTTGAAAAGTCGCCACAATGGGCAGCAGTGGAAGGACCCTGCAGACAAAGCTCGCTGCCATCACAATTGTTTCCAATCTTGTCGCTCGCTCGTATAATATTTAGTTTTTGTTTTAAAGATTCCAGTCTTCTGTGTTACATAGAAAGGTTAGAGTATGCTGAATCCTCATTGGTATTGGTGTGCTGCTTCACTGAATCCTAGAAACATAGTCAAGTGATGAGTTGTATAATGTCCGTGGTGCCTATGACTGAATGTATCTTTTTCTTGCATGATCATCCATTGTGGTGTTTCTAAGAAGCAAAAAAAAAAAAAAAAAAATGAGCCTGATTTGTTCTCCTTTGTAGAGCCAGGCCGAGGCCCACTACAAAGGAAGTAAACATGCCAAGAAGGTCAAAGCACTAGAGGCAACGAAAAATAAATCCAAAATGGTTTCTTCCAAGGACAGCGCAAAGGCTAGCCCCAGCTGCGCCATCACTCCAATCACAGGCAACAGCTCTGACAAATCAGGTCAATGACACTTTTTGTTCTTTATGTTCCTTGTGCTTACCCCTGCCTCCCTCCCCTCACCTTACTTTTCTCCCCTTAGTTGTTGCATGTTGTTCTCCATGATTTATTTTGTAATATTAATATGCTTCCTTCACAGGAAAGGAACTATGTGTTTGCATGAAATCTGAGCCTTTGATATGTTGCCATTTCATGTTGTTATATACATTCAAATATATATATGTGTGTATGTAAATATATATATAAGTATATATGCATGAAAGTAAGTAGAAGCTGGTAACAACGTGTTTAGACAAAAATCAAGAAACAGATCTAAGATGCTGTTAATTGTTTCATTTTATTTGTTTATGTTTTTACCGTATATTATTTAATTGAAGGAATTCTTAAATTTATTTATAATACATGTTTTATGCATCTTATCCTAGTGAAGGTGAGTTAAGGTGAAAGTGGTTGATTTTTTCAGGGTAGCATTACTAATGAATCTAAAAATGTTTTAAATAATTAAAGATTTTAACTTTTTAATAGCTACATGAAACTTCCCTCAGAGTAACAGATGAACTCATAGATTTCAAGGCAACCTTTATAAAGTCATGAAGTTATTAACATCATAATTTTATCCGTAATTGGACATGAGCTACTGCTGGAAGTACATGAAGAGTCAGTATTTCATAGTTTCAGTGAATCAGCAGTATTTCTGAGTGTGCTTATTCAGTGAGAAGAGAAAGTCTTTTTTTAAAATCATAGGAACCCTAAACTGGGCTGTTTAGTAGTATGTTCTCACCTCCACATCTCTTATGTCAGTGGCTAATTGAGCTGTAGTGTCTAATAAATGAAGCTTAAAGCGAGATGTCCTTTTCCCTTATGTTTGACTCTGTGTTTAGGGATCTGCTCTTCGTGGAAAACATGTGCACTTCTATTTCTTCTGATCTTTAAATCATTGTAAATTTGAGGAGATGCCTTTAAAATGCTTGTCTCTGGAAATTCACTGTTACTGTAAGAGGAAATTTCAGAAAATCTAGTCAGACAAAAAGACTATGTAGGAAAGTATCCTTGGTTAGGCCCCATAAAGTGCTGGCTTGCCAGAGCGCTACAGCCTAAAGGGAGTGAGCTAACCCAAACATGGTAATAGAATCTTTTTGTTCCTTAGGACCAGAATCACTGAGTCATCTCATACGATGAAGAGATAATGAATGCTGAGTTATTATGTATTATTTCTCCCCTCCAAAAGTAAAAAGTTTTTTTTAATATGTGACCAATCTTTAACATGTACCTAACAAATCTTAACATCAAATATCACTTCAATGTATAAAATTAAAAATCATGGTAACGTTTGCATCATGGCCGTTGCTTGCTGGAGGTCATCCAGTATTTGGAAAACAGGATCCATCATCTGACTTTCTACTGGATCTCATCTGTTAAAAGCTCTTGTTGCTCTGTGAAACAGTGTGCTTCCAAAGATCTTATCAAATGCATAAGATGATAAAATCATAATGGAAGTTAGTGTTATTCCATTATTTCCAGTTATTCTGTGACTTGAGCTAACAGAACAGTTGGTAAGTGCTAGAAACTTTTCACATTGCTACTGGGAATGCTCAGTGTTCCACTTACAGTTTGGGAATAGGATTGGTTCTAGGGATAGAAGTAAAAAAAATGAGCCAGGAAAAAAAATGCCAAAAGTGTAAGTAGAGAAGGGTGAATGAAAGAATAGTTGATCAAATACCTCAAGACCATTGAAGAGAGAAGGAAAGTTGAGGAAAAAAGAAAATGAAGAAAGATAAAGGGTCAAAGATTAGAGGGTAAACTGAGGGAAAGAAAAATATGGAATTAGAGAATCCAAACAAAGGGGCTGGCTTATATGCACAGCATGCCTTTAACCACAAGGTGCCCCTTGAGTATCTGTTGAAAAGAAAAATTAACAATTTGTGGATTTTGTTCCAACGTTAGAATGCTGGTACTCAGTGAAACCATAGAGGCTTCTAAAACAACCATGTTTGCCAGTGAACAATTGGAATACTTCAAAATCAAATATAGCAGTGTAATAAACAAGGTGTGAAAATTAAATGCCAGAAAAAACTGAGGGATGACTGTGAGAGAGATGATATAAATCTCAACTTAGTATGTCTTCTTTTGTAGATACCATGGCAGTTTTAAATCTGGCATTTACCGTTCGCTCTGCCACTTCCCTGTTTACCCTCCATTCGTGGCCCCTGTGGTCTAACACTAGTGCTGTCACTCACCATTATGAGTGTCCATATTTAAGTCATGAAAACCACCTGCGTTTTGAGTTTACATCATTTTCCATGCTGTCTTACTCAAAATCAGTGAAGTATTTAACAACTCATTATTTGTTTCTCCACATTTGGTGGAAATAGTAATTCTCATTAAATATTTAACTCTGTTACACCCACACAATAAACATCCAAGTCACTGTTTTTTTTTTTAAGATGACACTATTTAAAAATAAACTTGGCTGTATTTGCTAAATGTGTATATGCTCTTTTGTTACCTCCAACTGAATGTAGATTCTAAGTAAGAATTCCCACAGTGGTTTTATAGAATTATCATGTTAGAGAATTAGAAACTTTCTGTAATGGGAAATCTAGTCTAAGTGCATATTACGAACCACCTGTTTCTACATCCTTGAAAAGTTTCTGTTGCTTTGTCAGCTGACTTTCATTTTGTTTAAAATCCATTGTAGAAAAAAAAGAACACAAAAAAATAGTTGTTCATAATCGATCTAAGTAAATTGTAGCAAGGAAAAGAATGGGAAAAGGAATGGTGACTGAAAGAGTTGATCTAAATGTTTTATTTCAGATAACGTTGAATCTAAGGAGTTGGCCAAAATTTAAAATCACAGTCAGTGAAAATTCATGGTTGGTGGGCAAACCTCAACAGATTGCAATTGCCTAATACTGGTCATTTTCTTCTGGATGAAGCGCTCTTGTAGAGTGGGCTTAAGTAGTATCTATGTGACTCTTAGGTTTTTGAATGAAAAGTGAAAACATTCATCATTCAATGCCTCAGCTGCTGGATGTCAAACCTGCTGGAACTCACAATATCCAGGGGATTTGCTAATTCAAGCTTTAGCACAATTGCTTAGCACCAGACTCTTATTTAATGATAGTCAAGTTTGGGCCCAGTGTGGTGGCCTTGAGGCTAAAGTCCTTGACTTGCATATGCTGGGATCCCATGTGGGTGCTGATTCTAATCCTGGAAACCCTGCTTCCCATCCAGCTCCCTGCTTGTGGCCTTGGAAAGCAATAGAGGATGGCCCAAAACCTTGGGACCCTGCACCCGTGTGGGAGACCTGGAGGTAGTTCCTGGCTCCTGGCTTCAGATTAGCTCAGCACCGGCCATTGAGGTCACTTGGGGAGTGAATCAGGGGATGAAATCTTCCTCTCTGTCTGTCCTTCTCTCCTGTATATCTAACTTTGCAATAAAAATAAATAATTTTTTAAAAAATGATAGTAAATTTTGAAGAAAACATATCCAGTTGAATAGGAAGGGATCTTCCGGGAGAATAGCCTCCTGGGATCTACTGAACATCAGTGAAGATGAGGTATGATTTCAGAGTGTCTGACAAGGAGTGTGAGGCCCACAGATGACATCTCACAACTCCTCGAGAACACACATTAGTTATCCTAAGAAGTGATCTCACAGTCTTCCGTGAGCTAGGAAAGTCTTATTACCTGCTGTTTTGGCACCTCTCTCGTATGCTAAACTTGAAGACATGATATGGCCCTTACTGCATTTGGAGCTGTGTAATTTACAAACATATTTGTTATAAGAAAACTATACTATATAGAAACTTTAGGATATCACAATTTTGCTTTTTTCACCTCCTCTTTTGGATCAATAAACAAAATGGATGTGAACCACAATAAAAGAAACTCTAATTACTAAAAAGCTCCTTGATATTTTCAAAATCAAATATGTTTCATAAAGGCAGTTAAGCAAGAATGGCTGTTTCATTTACATTTTAGAGGTTGAGGTGGACCTAAATGTAAACTCTAAAGAAATGGGTTTATGGTCTCCTAGGATCTGGCCCAACTTTTAATGATGCATCAGTGGGAGTTCCAAACCTAGTGGGAGGGAAGAGAAGTGTTCTTTGATAGAATTAGGGTCAAAACACAGCAAGTGTTAGGCAGCTTCAGGAGGATAGCTAGAACGTATTGGCCAGATACTCCTCTCACATTTCTCCCTGAAGTTCAAGTGTTACAAAGCCATGTGATACCACATATCCCTGCAATAAAATATCCCATCCATCAACCTGAAGCTGTTTTGTGACAGCATTTAACAACCAATGGAAGTTTAAAAACCACAGTGCCTTTGAAAAGCCTTGTTTCTTACAAATAATGAAACACTCTGTAAACCTGATGATGACATTTGTTATAGCAAGCCAGTAGTCCAGATGTCTAGGCTTTAACACTTGATTCTACGAATTATTTAGATTTCAAGGTGGGAGAAAACTAAATTTCTAGTCTAAAGTTATTCAGCTGCTGTCTAGACAAATAAAAGCATAGAGAATGAGTCAGAAGGCCGCAGGTGCATTTATATGTATAATTAAAAGCAAAGGTAGTAGAATCAACATATGCTGCTTGAAATATAATAATAGGAATACCTTAAATTTGTACAGTTTTTATATGATCCTTTCAATACCTAATTATAGGAAGTCCTGAAATTAACATCCATCCTTTATTCATTCAAGTGACAAACAGTATTTCCACACTCTACAGTTAGTATCTATATTAAATAGTATAGCATACATATATATACTTTTCGTATATTAGTGTACGGTTATGAACAGAAAGACATTTTCTTGACCTCAGTTAACTTCTTAGTGTTTTTTTTTACTGATTTTTCACTATGTGTTATATAAAGAGATATCAGTTATAATCATATATAACCATCACCTTTAAGCTTCTCCCAAATAATAACAACAGATGAATAATATAAATCCAGTGGATTCAGGAAAGCAACTCAGAGCTTCTTGTTCCATATTTACTATTCCCTTTGCTTACAAAGTTACCAGACTTGGAGGAGTAAATGCAGATATTCCAGTAAAAAAATATCAGAAACCACTGAACAACTTTTTAATAAATTCAGGGTGAACATTTAGCCTGATGGTAAAGACACCAGGAAAGATGTTGTGTCCCACATTGAAGTGCCTGGGTTTGATCCCCAGCTCTGGCTCTTGACTATAGCTTCCTGCTGGTACAGACACTACAAGGTAGTGGTGATTGCTGAGGCACCTGGGCTCCTACCACCCATGTGTGAGCTCCTGATTGCATTCCTGACTGTTGTGAGATTTGGGGGATTGAGCGAGCAGATAGAAGGAGAGTGTCCCTCTCTCTTTCTCTCTCGTAAATATAATAATTTCTTAAATTAAAACTATAATTACTGAATGGGACCATATATTTTAAATTATTTTCTGACCGTTGATACTTTTCAATAGGAACTGAGATGGGAAGAAAGCATCATTAAAGGTTGGTTTTATGGATAATCTGTAAGTTCTTATGTGATATTTTTTGTAATGTTTAACTGTAATGATTATGAGTTACACATCTGTTCAAGAGCATATTTCACTGATAAGACTCAATTTAAGTAAATGGCAAAATGCCTCTGGCTTGATGGTGGTAGACTTTACAGTGTAGATAGAGGTTAGCACTGGGAGAGGGCATCCCCAAGTCTTATCCTGCCTCCAGGCGGGTATAGTTGGGTTATCATGAACATATCTTCAGTAGCATTTTAAATCCTTCTGTCTCAAAGATTTCCACTCTACCCCATACTCATGATCAATGGGGACATGGGACAACACAGAATGTAGAAAGAACCTCCAAACTGCTCAGCCTTGTTTTCAGCCTCTTGCACTTTTTCATGGTGCCCATTCCTGAGGTGTGAACTCAGAGTAGTTATCAACTTGTAAATCACTATTATTTTCCTGCAAAAGTTGCTGTGTAACTTTTGATGGTCACCCTCTTGCCTTCCAAATGTACATTTTCAACTTTGTCTAAAAGGTTTTTTTTTCTCCCAAAGATACTCATACAAATGGAACCTCTTTCCTCATCACCTTTATGTGTTCCTCTGTGTGTTTCATGGTTTTTATGCGTTGTTACAAGTGGGTCCAAGTTTTCCAAATGACAGCTTCTCAATTCTACCAACTGACACAGGACTCCATCAATTAGCCAGCAAGGTCTTCTTAACGGTCTTTTCTTCCCCTTCTGTCTGCAGAGCAGCAAGACCTTGTGCTGTTGAGTAGAAGAAAGTGCACATTTTCTGCTCTGGCAACATCTGTCATTTACAGACAGGCACTGTCATAAATTTAGGCTGAATTTATCCAAATCCAGGAGGCCAAGATTTAATGTCGCTCATAAAATATTAGATTAACTGTATTTATGACAAACATCTCAAGTCTGAAGTCCTGGGATACAATCATGTTGAACATAAATGAGTCCCATCTGTCTAAAGAGAACAGACCATTATACCAAGGCTAATGTTTTCATGAAATGTACATATATCATTAGGACTTTCAAAGTCAGTTTTAAAAATAGAACTGCCTCCATCATTGCCTATGCACCTTGAATTTGACAACAGCATCGTGCCAGGCAAGGCTGATAATTCTCAAGTGTTTTATCATCTTCTGGAAACTAACTTGTGAAACCTTTGAGCATTTAATATTGCTTCAAAATAATTCTGGGAACTATTGTTCATTTACTTGCTTTTGAAAGCTATATCCTAGCATTGTTCTAAAGAAATTGAACCAAAAGTTGATACTAATCCATAGTTTACCAAAGTCCTGTTAATTTATGATTTATGAGGGATATTTTATACGCCATTCTAAAAAGCAGTTCGTTTTAAGGCTTATATCACTATCAAAAGCCTTTCTAATCTCCAAATATATTCGTTCTAACTAGTATTCATTTCTTTTGATTGCATTTATTTATACTAATTCTGCATTGAAAATATCCAGGAATATAAGAGAACTTTATATGCACATTGAATAATTTTGTAAATGTACATAAATGCCCTTGATATCTCAACAAAGGTTATTACTTACATTTTAATGACATTCCACTCATTTGCTTCAGGTGGAATTACCTTGCAGTGTCATATTTTTCTGACATGACTGCATGATCAAATAGAAGTGTTCAAACACATACACATTCTATGTGCAAGGAGCACCTCTGCCAGACATTTTGGGGAATTCTGGACCCTAAATTTGGTGATGCTCATAGTCTGATGTCATGCTAAATGAGCCTCATAGTATGAAGTTTGAAATTTTTTTCATTGTAACATTCCTGAAGTGTCTTCCTATCCCTCAGTGCCTTTCTCTGAGAAAATGAACACCAGGCATGACATCATGCAGTAATGGATTGGTACTTTCATTTCAATCATCCATCACTATGCAATAAAGCACTCTGTCATGGTGGAAATAGTTTGTTATCTTTGTTGTCCAACATGAATTTGTCCAACTGTACTTGCAATATCTTCCATGTTATTAAAGAACTGAATGCTTTGGTAAATTTTACTTCAAGTCTCTGCACGTGGCTAATGGCAGCTGTATTCAAGAAGCACACCCTGAGATTATGATATTCTTGTTTTATTTTCTACATCTTACTAAGAATTGTTCATTCACTTTTAGTATGCTTATTTTGAATATCCTTTCTTCTTTTTGTAGTGGATTTTGTGCTTTCAAATGTTTTCATGATGGAACTTATATTTCGTTGTTTCTGCATGTAGGACTCTCAAAAGCATAGTAAGACTGGCCTGGTGAGGATGAATTCCCTCAGCTTTTGCTCATCTTGGAAACTCTATCCCCTTCATTTATGAAAGATAACTTCATTAGTTCAGTATTCTTGGTTGGCAGTTATTTGATTTTGAAACGGGTATTATATTATTAGATCCCTCCCTGGCCTGTTAGGTTTTTATGAAAGCTTCTGCTGCTAATCTAATGGTGATTCCCTATAATTTTTGCTCCTGCAACTAGCTGTGACTCTGGGGCAGTACCCCCCTTTTTTTAATCCACAAAGTGGAAACAATGTTCTCTTCATATCACTGAGGTGGTGTGTGATTTAAACAACATGGTTGTTGAAAGAGATTTGAAAAATGGAAATAACAGATATGCTTGATTTTGATGTTCTTTCCATTTCTTTTTTGAGTTTTAGTCCTCCTTATTTGAACCTTATCTTATTAATCTCTATTTATTTAGGCTGTATCTTATTTTATTTATTAAAAATTGGTGTCTTATTCTAGCCATCTCTTGTGGCTGCTTTCATGAGTAATGGCATCTGCCCTTCACAGCAGTCAGTGATCTTATATGATGTTGGTCCTCACATGCTGAAGTCTAAAAAAGTGTACACAAACTTGTTAGACTTACATGTAAAATATAATTCTAGCATCATGTGATGATTAACTTCAGATTAAAGGTATTTAGAAGAATCCAATGCATTATTTTGAATGTTTCTCTGAGGTATTTAAGGACAGATTGGTATGTGAATCTGAGTACTGGGTGGGAGACTTTATGCCTTCAGTGTCTATGGGCACCACCAGTCTCCTGGGGCCAAGAGGGAATAGAAATGGATACGAAAGGTCACCACATGGTGTCTGATGGAGGTGGAACAGTCTCTGCTTTCTGCCTTTGGACGTCAGAATTCCAATCTCCTTGGCCTTGGACCTCAGGACTTGACAGCAACAGTTGTGTGGGCTCAAACACCTTCAGCCTAAGCCTAAGAACTGCACCTTCAGCTTCTCTGATTCTCAGGCTTTTGGACTAGGGCTGAACTGTGCTAGAGGCATTGTAGGCTCTCCAGCTTTCAGAGGACCTGGCCTTGGGGATGAGTATAAATGAGTGGATTTCATAATCATGAAAGAGACAGTGCATGTGTGCATGCTAAATACTCAACACATACACATGTATCAGCTTTCAGGATGTTTGTAGAATTATATAAGATGAAACAAAGATATCATAGATTTGGGTGTTTTGCACCAACATTATTTTTTCATTCCGTTTTCTGCATTAACCTTTTTAGGTACTGTGTCTGTGTGTGTGTGGTTTCACATATGCTCTGTTGGTTTAGTCTCTGAGCAGCCATGACTAATACAGAATTTACCACCTGGAAGTGTTGACATAACAAATACCTCAAAATATGGAAGCAGCTGTGGGCCTGAGTGATGAGTGGAAACTAGCAAACCTGGATAAGCAGGTAGGGAAAAACCAGGCTTACTGCAAATACAGCATTGAGGGCAATTCTACTTAGAGCTCAAAAAAAGAGAAAAGAGCTACCTAGAAACCCTGAATCTTCTTACGGGTGACTTAAATTGTCATGACTGTAAAGGTCATTCTGATGAGGTGTCAGAATGAAATGAACAAAGAGGAATTGGGGACTGGATTAAAGACTATGCTTGCTGCAAATTTAATAGGATTGGTTCTATAGCCTAAGACTTTATGGAATGCAGAATTTAAGTACGATGAAAGAAGTATCTCAGTGGCTACTGTTCATTACATACAATGCATTGTGAGAGGAAGTAGCTATAATTAAGAGGGAAGCATGGATTTGTTTGTGACAGTCATGAAGAGTATAAAGAGTAAAAAAAAAAAAGTACAAAAAGCAGGTTCAGGAGAGACACTAAGACAGGGAAGACAGTGGCAAGTGGCTGTTTGCTAAAGAGATTCCTGTGTCTAGAAGGGAGCCAGGTACTGTTCATCAAGACAGTGGGAGAAAGAACCTAAAAGCAATCCAAAAATCTACTATGCAATGCCCAACATAAGCTTGGCGATCCTGGAGGGAATAATAGTTTCAGGAAACAGTCCTGGGGTTCCCTCCACATCCTTCTTGCCCAGAGTTTTAGGTCTCTGATCCCTACATCTTGGCACAGAGTTCCTTAGCCATCTTCTCTGCAGGTCAAGTAGGCCCCTGTACAGCCCAGCCCACTGTTCCAGAGGGTACAAAGACTGAGCCTGGGCAGTGTCCACTGGTGATGACTTTTTGAAGCATACAAAATGCAAGAGCTTTAACTGATAAAAAGGGTGAGTTTGGCCCAGTTTCCTCTCACCTCTCATGTGCTTGCTTGCCCTTCCACTAAAACGGGCCCCACAGAAGCCAGCATCAGCCTCCAAAACTGTGAGAAATTTACAACTGTTGTTTGTAAGTTACTAGTTTATGGTATCCTAGCAGCAGAAAGTAGATAAACGCACAGCAATACTAATGTGGTGGAGCAGCCTTTACCATGCAGTTTATATGCATTGTTTAATGATTGTTTAGCAGTCTCCTGAAGGACACTGGAACCTAAGACTTACAGAGGGAAAAATAGTGGTCCAGAGTACTTCAGATAAGATATAGCTTCAAGACTGGAATCTCACCCAGGCTGTCCCACAAATCCATGACTTTGATAGGGCAACATGAATGGAGATTACTGGACTTTATTGCTCGTTCTTTTTTGAAAGCTGAAATTTTCTTCACTATGTAACAGTTCTGTAATCTGACATCTCAGAAAGGTGTGGGTTTTCTTTTTTAAGGATTTGAACTTACTTATTTGAAAAGCAGTTCCAGAGACAGAAGAGAAATAGATATAGATATAGATATAGATAGAGATAGAGATAGAGATAGAGATATAGATATAGAGAAACCCTTTCATCCACTGGTTGACACTTCAGGGACTGTAGCTGGGCCACTGTAAAGCCAGGAGCCAAGAGTTCTTCCAGGTCTCCCACATGGATGTGAGAGCCAAAGCACCTGTGCCATCCTCCACTGCTTTCACAGGCACATTATTGGGAGCTGGATTGAAAGTGGAGAAGCCAGGACTTGAACTGGCATCCTTATAAGAATGCAGAACCACAGGCAGATGCACTACCCATTAGCCACCACACTAACCCTTGGTATGTTGTTTTTTACCCAGTTATTTTTTTAAAAAATCAAATTGTGGGTAGTTCTATGTATGTAAGGATTTATTAACCAAGGCATCATTTCAGTGACACCTACTTTGTATCGATAGCATGGTAAAAAGAGCATTAAACTGGAAGTCAGACCGATTAGCTCTGCTTCTCATTGATCACATATGACCTTGACCAAGTCATGGTCACTGCAGCGCTACTCCCTCATCTATAAAATGGGAGCATTGCACCTACCTCCTAGTGCTGTCATCAGGATTATTGGGCTGACAAATGTAAGGTTCCCAGCTCTGTACCTCTCATGTAACAGACACTCAATAAATAGTAGCTATAAAAAGCAGCCACTGGATCAAAGAACTTCCCAGGCCCTGTCCTTCTTTTGACTCTGTGATCAATTCATGCCCTGCTGCCATGCAACAGTGACCTGTGGTAACATTCCTTTTTATGTGCTTATTTTATTGCCTTGTAGTGATTATTTGAAATTATGTTTTCACTCCAGGACATTAAGGCTGGTGAGCTTGTTTCTCCTAGTGAGGCATTTAAATGTAGAAGGATCTTCTTGTAGAAGGACATTCTTGGTCCCCCTCACATTTTCATGTACTTTTCACACTGTGGGCATCTGTGCCCCATGCATTATTTCCCTTGCAACTCTTGCACACAGTACTCACATAGTTAGTGTATATTAAATGAATATCATTAAGTGAAATTTATTGTAGGAAGATCTGGTACCCTCCCTGAAATATGGACAGAAGGAGAATATATTGTTATGTATCTCCTTGTTCAGTAAGATGGATGACCACCTCACAGGTTGACAGCTTGCTATGGGACAGCTACAGTATTGAATGTAGGGGCATGCCATCTGCTGAGAGAGAAATGTGGGAGCTGTACATGGAGAAGCATCCCACTCAGGCTTAACTACTGACATCAAAGGATTAGGGGAAAGGGTGTGATCTGGATAAGAAATTCCTTCCTACCTGACAAGTCCACTCTGGCCCTGACATGTCAGTAAATATGAAAAGAAAAAAATTGTTAGCCCATATATTTTTTAAAAGATTATTTGTTTCAAAGGCAAAATTACAGAGTGAAGGGGAGGATGGAGAACAAGGGAAAAAGACAGTGAGAGGCACCTACTCACTGGTTCACTCTTCGAGTGGCTGCAATGGCTAGAATTGGGCTAGGTTGAAGCCAAGAGCTTCTTCTGAATCTCCCACCTGGGTGCCAGAGGTCCAAGCACTTGGCCACCATTTGCTGCTTTCCCAGGTGTGCACTAACCAGAAACCAGGTGAGAAGTAGAGCAGCTGGGACTCAAATTGAGGTCCACGTGGGATGCAGGCCATAACTAAACCCGCTGCTCCACAGCACTAGCCTTAGTGCATACATTTTATTTTGTTTTCTTTTAGATATGAAATGGTGCAAATACTTGAATTTCTTATCGTAGTAGAAATAATTTCTTGCTTTGAAATATTTAAACATTGTCAGAGTCTATGATTTCTTCTTGTTTAACTACAGGCCTTCTTTGTGAAAATAATTTTTCTTCTCTAGCAAGTATCTCTGACCTTATTTCTCTGTTAGCAAATACGAAAACTCAATATTTTAATTAATAGATTGCATTTTAAATGTAGTAAATGTGATTTGCCTATCTTTTCCATCCTTTGACTAGTGCAAAAGACATAATGATGAATATCCAGTAGATGTTTTTAAGCACAGTATTTTGGAAACTCATTAACAGTTTTTCTGCTTATATGACTTGGGCATTGTAAATGGAAAAAAACACTTTGGGGAGGCAACTTTATAAAATAAGTCAAGAACCATTAAAAGGTTTATGCCACTAGATCTGCTAATTCCTCCTCCTGGATTCTATGCCAAAAAAAAAAAAAACTGTAAATAGAAAGCAAGAAAAGTAAAAAACTATTCATGAAGATACCCATTGTAGCACTGTTTGTATTCATGAACAACAGAAACAAGATAATCAATACCAGGGAAACTAAAACATTTATATTGTGCAACTTTAGTATAAATAAAGGAACCATATAAAAATAAAAGATAATACATTAGACAGTTACCAAGTGTATTAAACAATAAAAAAATGATTACTTTCATATATTTATGGAGACACCTCTGAATACCCAGCATCATTCAAGGCACTGAGTATACGACAGGACTACACAGACTTGGACCTTGCCCACATGGCAACCTGCTATTTGAATGGGTAGATACTCAACAACTGGTGACAAGCTTGATAAGAGAAAAACATATACTGGTATTAGAAGAGGCAAGCAGGAGGTGTAAGTTGTCTGTGCCCAATAGGCAAGAAGTCAGTCAGCAAGCAAGAGCTCTGGTTTGAGGGTGGAAAGGACGGAGATTCTCATCAGAGGAGTCAGTACTTCACAGAGTATAAAACATGAAAGGCAAGGAGGGGGCACTTGAGGACAAGGAAAGCAACATACGATGTTGGTAAGAGTGATATACTAGGGAACAACAGACATGAAGTCAATGAAGTTATGGATTTCAACACAGAGGTTCTTTACCTCTTTTTGTACCATTGAGTCCTCTGGAAAACAGGCTATTCTCACACTAAGTTTTAAATTTGTAAAATCGAAAGTACAATTTTACAAAGAAAGTACATGTAATTAGATGCATTTGTTATCTTTTTGTTATAATAATAAAGTGGCAATGCTCGACCAGTAGAAGCAACAGTAGGTCTTCCCTCTGTCATTTGGTGATAAACATTAGCAATAGTCAGGCATTCTATACCAGCTGTAATATCTGATGAATATGTGGTTTCTGTTTGTGACAAAGTTATAGGGTAGTTCTAAATTTGCTGTCTTCATTCATAATGGAAATAGATATTAAGTTTGAATTCAAAATGAGGGCAAATGAAAATATGTTCTTTGACATACAAGTTCATGGGTCCCTTGAGGTCCATAGACACCTTAGTTATCTCTTGTGTAGTATAACAGGATTTGGGTTTTTTTTCCCCACTACTTTCCCTATGCTGTATTTTTCAATAATAACTTCCTCTGGGGTATTAAAATTTATATACAAGAAACCTTGTATATCTAATACAAGGTAATTCTAAGGCATATAGGTTGCAATGAAATTCCATACCCATTTCATGTTCAATTAGCTTATGATTATAGTCTCGCAATCAGATGTCTCCATGTCGCAAACATTCCTGAGAAATCTAGCATGGAAAGAAATCCAGGCAAACCTATCTGGCGGTGCAGATCCTAAATTTATATCACTTTTTAGAGCTGACTTGCTGTGGTCAACAGACTTTATCCCCATAACCAGTAGATCTCAAATGTAAAGCTCATTTTGACAACTTTGTAATAGAACAGCAGATGGAATTTAGGCACAAAGGCTGGATTAGGAATGTGGAAGTGCAGTTGGATTTTAATAATACTTTTTTACGACTTGGTAGCTTTCTTCATGCCTGGCATTCTGGCCCCTGAATAACTGTGTGGTCTTCTGAGAATAGGCAATACCTGATTTGTCCATAAAAAGTACAAGCCTGGTTCCTGCCTGCCTGCCTGGAGCAGCCTGAAGCAATCAGCTTTCCATACACAGTAATGTTTTGGGGCTGACTAGATAAAGAAAGATTCTGTTTCCTTTGTAGCTCTCAAGCTAACCTTCCTTCTGTCTGTGTGTGCACCTCACCCTGCCTGGAATGCCAAAACCGAACTTCTTTCTGGTCTCTGCATCAAGGAGGGTGGGGAGAGCTGAATACCAATGCCTTACTTGTCAAGAAGTGAACCTTTTTTCGTCAAAAGAAAAAAGAACATGTTTCTCATTCCACCTAGAAAATTAGTTTTAATCTTATTCCCAGCTTTTAAATCTCTACTGGACCTGCTCCCTGTGGAACTTGATCTGAGGGACATGAGTTACTTATTCTATTTTCCATAATAAAGCTGCCGCAGAAATAACTGTTTCACATGTCTTGGTGACAAATCGGATAGGGAGCAATTTTTCAGCCTAAAGGAGCTAAAATATGATTTCTCCATTGTACAAGTCAAATGGCTGGAAAGCTACACAGAAAAGAGAAAGCTGTTCATTAGACTCAAACTCTAGCAAACAAGCCCTCTTTTGTGTGTGCTCAGAGGAGCTGACAAGTTCACACATATCCATGCCAGTTCATGGATATAGAGTGCAGGCTGCCAGATTTCCATGTAGAGAAATCTGGAGACACCACTGGTGCATCTGAGATTGGCAGCTTCTAATCTCCAACCAAGTGGTTCAAGGGACAACAGGGCAGCTGCCACACAGTGTACAGACAAGGAGGGCAATGACTGACATTGCACTGAACCACAAAATAGCTGCCAGGTGAAGCCTAGCAGCCAGGACCTGATGGACATGGGCTTTCAGATGGAAAGAGAAGCAATATTGTGAATCAGGATGAAAGTTCAGGTAGAGGAAGCAAGGCCCATTTTGAACTTGCAATATGAGTCATCTTACTTTGAGGGGACCAAGTTAACTGTAAAAAGAACAGGCTTTCATTGTCATGTTCATGTTTTTTTTAAGGTGAGGACATGCAAATTCTAAATCGGTAAAAACTCACTTTAATATGTCCACAGTCTTCTCTGCTATCAAGATTGGTATCAAAGTCAAGGATGAAAGTCAAACATAAATATGATAGAAAGTTGTCATCAGATTAAACTGGTGGGTAACAGTTTAGTGCTCTGAATTTTAAAGCTAGTTTTTTAAACTAGTTTCCATGCCTGTCCTTGGCTGCTTGGAGTTTATGCATCTGGAACATAACAAAAATGTCATGAGCCATGCAGACAACTCAATCACAAAGACGGTCCAGTAAGTGGGGAATTCAGATCAGACATTTTCTAACATAAAGTCCTATGACTAATTAAAAAAGTCACTGACCAGTAAGTGTTCTAAGATAAGTCAGCCTGTAGTGTATTATGCTGAGTAACCATTGGGAACATTTGGAATTAAATTAAATCTGAATGAGGTGTTGAGTTCAGGGAGCTTAAATAGGTGACCAAAGGACTCCCAGGGTCTTAGGTCATGTGCTGTAACATCATGTGTCTTTGGGATCTGAATTACTCACAAATGGCACCACCTCTAAAAACCCTTTGTAGTAATATCTTCTGTGACGGACTCCTGTAACTTAAAAAGCTGAGGAAACTGAAGGTATTACATGGCATAGTAACTTGGAATTTCTTTTTTTGTTTGTTTGTTTGATGGGTTTTTGTTTGTTTTTATTATTTTTTGTTGACTTGGAATTTCTTAAAGAGCATTATTGCAAAATATACAAATTTTCTAATTGGTGGTAATTCAGAATTTAGTGTTGTCTACGTGGAATATTTCATAGTGGGTTGTTGGGTTGAAAGCCTTCTACTAAAATTCCAAAGAGAACACTTGTCCTTCCATGAGAATCCTTGCCACACAATAGGATGCCAGCTTACTTGCCAAGAGTGTTAGCTATACTTTGATGGTAATCATCTTTTCACATGTGTGTTAGGCTTTCTGGAAAGAAGTGCATGCTGTACTTACATTTATCAGAATTACATTGCTTTTTCTACACATAAGTTTGTGTAGTATTGGCTGTACTTACATTTATCAGAATTACATTGCTTTTTCTACACATAAGTTTGTGTAGTATTGCCAATAAAGGAAATAATGGCAGATTTGTTTTCTTAACAAACATGAAAATCATTGATCTGGTAAAAAGGAATGTTTGTTATGATCCTGGCCACTGTTCTCAGGGAGATCATTTTTTTTAAAAGATTTATTTTTATTTTCATTACAAAATCATACACTGAGAGGAGGAGAGACAGAGAGGAAGTGGAGCTGCCGGGATCAGAACCAGCGGCCACATGGGATCAAGGCGAGGACCTTAGCCACTAGGCCACACCGCCGGGCCCGAGATCATTTTTTTTTTTTTAAGATTTATCTTTATTTCAAAAGCAGAGTGACAGAGAGAAGGAAAGACAGAGAGGAGGTCTTCCACCCACTGTTTCACCCCTAAATGGCTGCAACTTCCAGGGCTGAACCAATGAGAGCCAGGAATTTCTTTCAGGTCTCCTGTGTAGGTGCAGGAACCCAAGGACCTTAGTCATCCTCCACTACTTTCCTAGGCCATTTCACGCAGCACTTCAGGTTCAGCACTAGAGAGAGGATAAATGGAAGACTCCTCCCGTGAGAGCACTGAGTTAGGGAATGACTTGGAACATGGATATGTATAATCTGAAACCATCCAGCTTCTGCATTTCTCCAAGAAACAGGAAATTTGGTGTTTGCTAATGAGAGGTTTGGAAGATTAGTAGGGAACTTAAGAAAAAGGATAAAGCTTCCACTGGAGGCTGATAAGTGTATTTTATGTGTGTAATCATTTTCTCCCCATTTTTGTCAGTAATTTATGCTCTCGAACATATGTTCTTAAGTAAATCTAATCTACATAGCATTTTAGAATTTTAAAATAATTGTGTGTGATTATTGTGTTGTCAAGAAATCTCAGCTTTCCGAACAAGTGTTTGAAAGAGTGCATTGCATTTACTACTAAATTGTCCAAGATCTTTCAGCACATAACCTTTCAAAAAAAATTCTGACAGTGGCTGGCAACATGGTACAGCAGGTTGAACCACAGCCTGTGACAATGGGGCTTGTTGAAGTCCCAGCTGCTCCACTTTGAATTCAGTTTCCAAGTATTTGGCCCCCTGCCACCCAAATGGGAGGACAGGATGGACTTTCTGGCTCCTGGCTTTCGCATGACCCAGCCCCAATTGTCATGGCCATTTGGAGAGTGAACAAGTAGATGGAAGATTTCTCTCCCACCCCTGCACTCTTCTTTTCTCTCCCATTTCCCCTCTTCCTTCTTCTGTCCATCTCCTCCACTTTCTCTGTCTCTCTCTCTTACTCTCACTCTCTCACTCTCAGTGCTTCTTACTTTTCAATAAATAAAATAATTTTTTAAAAGAAGAACATCCAATAAATGGAGACAAACTTTCAGCTGATAGTCATAAGCTTTGTTGGCTTTTTCTCCCCACTCCTGTAGACAGGGGCAATGCTTTTATATTACAGAGAAATACTACTTTCTTTGTACTTCCAAAGATCCAGTGATGATTTCCTAACATCTGTACCTTTCTTACTGTGTTTTGCAAAGAACTGCAAGGTATCAGATTGACTCTTTCATCTTCAATTTATGTGCTGCTGCACTGCTTCTTTGTTTTCTTTTTTAGCAAGGCCATTAACTATTTTAATGGAATCCAACTTCAGACTTAAAAATATCTGTCATCGCTTGGTGGTTTCTATCATTTGTACTGTGTCAAATGTGTAGATAAGGAGACAAAGGAGGCAAAGTCATCTTTGCTGTGAACCAGTGTACATACAGACTGGTTGTAGTGCTAGGTTTTTGGATTGTTTGTTTGTTTATTTGTTTTTGTTAATTTGGTTTTTGGTGGAGAGGAATTCTGGTGTAGATCCTCATGGGCTTTTCAGCTTCATTTCTTACAAGACTGCACAACACTGGGAGGAACTAGGTATGTAGAGGCTCTGACTGACATCCATTAATTTCTTATTACTCAGAAAGGAGGAATATAAAGCAGGAGAGAATGACTTCAAAATTCTTTATGAAAGTGAGTTAACTTGGTTTAATGAGTGTTAACAGTAATATATATAGGCATTGTTTTGGGTTTTGCTTTTGGGGGGGAGGGTATAATGATGACATATTAGGCTGCTTGTGAATATGGGAAAAACATGTGACCAGTGGTCATTTCACTGCAAATATCTGCTAATTCTTTTCAGTACCATGAGAAATATTAAAAGGGATGAAAGAGGTATAAATTGACAAGCAGCATCCTTCAGTGTCTTCAAAAAGCACAAATTAAAAATCTGTGGAAGTTGTGGCCATGGGGTCCTGAGTGTTTTTCTCAAGTTGAGGGCTCCATTATTTTCTGGAATATCTATCTTCAAAAAACATCAGTGAATATCAATTAGCAAGGCTCACAGCTTTTCATAGATTCTTTTGGAAAAACAGTAATTGATTTCAAAGTAAGTTACATGATATTAAAACCATACAGTTTTTTTTTTCTTTTAGAATTACAATGACAAATAATGTGACAAATAATATCTTACCACTCAAAAATAATATAAGTAAGATCATTTTTGCCCCTGTCTTGCATGGGCAGGAATTGTGGTAAGCTGGCTATAGTCAGTTGCTTGTAAAGCCTGGTCCTGGCAATAAATGGTGTGGATTTAGGAAGCCACAGCTACCAAGTATGGGGTAGAAATCAGACATTGGCCTTATTATGTAAATATCCTGCAAAACTGTCAACTTCATTTTATTTTCCCACCTGCAGCCCTCACCTTAATTTTCTGACATTCTGGGTTCTTAAAACCAATGATAAAATGCTAGTATTTTGCACATGACAGAAATTAGAGTAACAGTCACTTAAATCCCTTGCTTGGGATTGTTCAGTTAGGAATAGCCAAGTGTTTCAGGCCCAAAGGCCAGAATTTTTTGTTAGCATCTTCTCTATCGTTATCTCCAACTTAGTAAATGGCACATTATATCCTTCATCAGGTTTTCTTTTTTTTTTTTTATTAAATTTATTCATTAATTACATTGTGTTGTAATTACATAGAATCTGGGATTCTCCCCCCCACCCTCCCCCCATGGTGGGTTCCTCCACCCCGCTGCAAAACCATAGTTCAAGTTTAGTTGAAATCTTCGTCAGGTTTTCATGCCAGGATCATAGCTGTGGCCCTTGATTCTTGTCTTTCTCTTGTGTTATGCATGTCATCAGCCAGTAAACCCAGTTGATTCTTTATTATTATTATTAAGAGTTTATTTTTATTGGAAAGGCAGAAAGAAAATGATCTTCCATCTGCTGCTTCACTACTCAAATGGCTGCAATGGCCAGAGCTGAGCCAATAAGAAGCCAAGAGTCAGGAGCCTATTCCAGGTCTCCCAGGCGGGTACAGAGTTCCAATTATCTGCTGCTTTTCCAGGGCACAAGCAGGGAACTGGATGGGAAGTAGAGCAGCCAGGACAATAGAACTGGCACCCAAATGGGAACTGAGCCATTATGTGGTCCCCAACTAGTTGATTCTAGCTTAAACTCTATATTCTGTACCAGCTGCTCAGTTCTCTGCTACTCTCATGCTGGCCCAAGCAGCTGTCTGTTCTCTCATGGACAACTGTAGTCGTCTCCTAAATAATCTCCCGGTGTATATCCTTATGAAGTCTGTCGTTGGAGCAATCAGCATGATCTTAGGAAAACATGAATCAGGTTACCTTTCCACTGACTCAGCAATCAAACGAAGTTTCACCCAAATTTCTCTCTTAATCTACCAGACTATTTGATTACATTATTAATGAAATAAGCAGCTAACAGATCAACAGGAGAAAGGTATACTTAATTAATTAGAGATGTACAATGGAAGCCATGTACAACATAAAACTAAAAAAGGGGTTAGATAGCTGAAACTGAAGTCCCCTTTCATAGGTGCTAAATGAATATTATTTGAGTAAATGGATGATTATTAGGAAGGAAATATTTATTGGAGATACTTCCTTAGAACATGCTGAAAACCCTACATATTTTCTTTTTTTTTATTAATTATTTTGCATTATGTTACAGTTTCATAGGCTCTGGGAATACCCCCCACGCCCCTCCCCCCTGGTGGATTCCCCCACCCTGATGCAGTATTACAGTTCAAATTCAATCAAGATTCTTTCCTTGCAAACATATACCAAGTATAAAGTCCAGCTATTTATTGTCCAGATGGGTTGAACAGTCTCTTGGGGAGACCATTTCTGGTCCGTTGTTAGAGCTGGCAGAATATCATCCCATTCACCCAAGAGTCCCGACATAACATCAACAGCAATTTGCAATATCATGGAATTGACATGGTTGTGAGCAACCAGTATGTTACAAAAAAAAAAAAAAAGAAAAGAAAGCAAGTTCTCAACCACAACCTATGACTAGCCCATTGACATTTCAGTTTTAGTTTTATATACAGAACCCACTGCTATATACCTTAAAATGGCTATAAGGTACCATTCAGCTGTCTCGTGTCTATTTCATTTTAGTATTTAGCCATTTGTTGTGTTGAAGTATAATTTTGCTGATCTTAGCAGATTTTAGGGTAATCTAGACTGGCTTATAACTCTAACAAGACATTTGTCGACAAGGTGCTGAACATTTTTTTGTTTGTTTGTTTGTTTTTTGGGGGGGTGTGCAGGGAAATTCCCAACACCATGATGAGGAGTGACTAATCTTTGTGTCCCACCCAGCGAGGCATGAGTCAATCCACGCCAGCTCTTTCCTGTCAGATTCCAGGCTCTACTTTTTGTTGTTTGTCTATTTATTTTAGGTTTCTCCAGTTTGTATGATTGTTTGTTTGCCATGAGGGGTTTTCGAAGCGATCCCGATGGTCATCGCGAGAGAGGGTGGGGGTCCAGAGGTAGAGCCAGGTTCAGACCAGAGAAAGCTCTCCTTCCTGGTCCCGAAGGACGTTTATTGTTCTTCTGTTTCTGCGAACCGCTCAGGGCCCTACATATTTTCAAAATGGTTATATTACCTTGTATCTTCAAATATAGATACCTATATCTTGTCATTCTCTCTTATTATGATGTTTGAAGGCCTATGAGAAATGGTGAAGATTTAAACATCACAGTGGCTTTTATTTGTACAGCTTGATAAGTTAAGGCACAATGTAAATAGGAAAAATGCAAGAAAAATTTAATGTCCAACAGGGAGTTGGTGACTTTATCGGGGTATCAGTTAATCTTCTTGGGAAATGAACCAAGAAGTGAAAATTCAGAGGAAGATAAAAACAATGCCAGTTTTTGCTTGAGGTGTATTTTTGAAATCACAGAGTTCCAACTTTAGAGTAGAAAAACTTATTTTCTCTTTCCTGAGTTTTTGGTTGGGCCTGAGCTCTGTATCAAAAGACAAATAATCAAGAGGAAAATAGAAGCTTCCTAATAAATGCACCTTATATGTACATGGGAAATACTCAGAAATGAATACATCTCTAAGAAGTGGCTTTGAACTCAGGCTTAGGTACCCTCTTTAGCTGGAACAGGTAAAGGCGTTGGAAGGCCAGTCCTGGGCAAGGATTGTTTACTGATTTAAATCAGTGCCTTCTCCATTGATAAGAATCTCTAGATATTTAGAATAGCTTTCCATTCCACAGGAACACTTCCTTTAGAGATAAAAGCTTTAGATAGAAAGCTAAGTCTATTTTCAGGCTGTTGTTTCTCAAAATAACTGTTATACCAAAAAGACATATTAAAGAGTGACATATTCTGATCTATTACAGAAACAGCCATGTTTATCCAGCTGTCAGCCAAGTGTTGTACATAATGTACTGTGCTTTCCATGGCATCCTATAACTTAGTTATACAAAGGTATTACTATCAATTCACTTTTGTTCAATAGTGTCAAACGTCCAAGAAATTATACCTGAAAGTGTGCATGCTTAGCCTAAGGTTTCCTCAACACAGAAGACGGGTGGGAGCAATGGCTGAAGGTTTAGGAAATCTGTGTTTGGATACATACTCTACCATTTATTAATTACATGACTACATGTAGGGAGCTTAATCTAGTTAAATCCAAATTATTGTTTTTTCTTAAAGAATTGGAGTTCCCATACTGCAGCATTTAGAGTAAGAAGAATGTCCCACACATCCTGGGAGATTGTCTACAGTACATCTGGTAAAGGACATCTATTCAAGAGTATGTACGAAAATTTCCATAAATCACTCAGTTAAAAAACCTGGGCACAAGATCTTAACAAACACTTTATAAATAACAAAGGCAGTTGGCCAATAACAATATGAAAAAGGTGCTGGATATCATCCATCATTAGGGAAATACAAATTAAAACCACCATGAGAGACCATCACACTTCCATGCAAGCAAGTCCCTACAAAACGTCTAGAGGACTGATGATAGAGGATACCCAAGTATGTTAGAGCGACCTTTGAATAATCAGAATTCTCATACACTGCTGATAAAAATATACATTGGTGTAGTTATTTTATAAAATTGTTTAAAGAATCCACTAAAACTAGATATGTGAATACCTTGTGGTCTAGCAATTCTACTATATATTTATATTTAAATGAATATCTTTGTCTGCCAAAAACATATATGAAAATGTTCATGGTAGCATTTTCAAAATAGCCCAAACTTAAAAATGTTCGTTAAAATGTTCATCACTAGCAAAATATGTGAATAAGTTGTGTCACAGTCATATAATAACATACTATCTAGTAATGAAAAAAATACAATAGCATTAATGAATCTTGCAAACATTACCAGGAATGAGAAAAGCCAGATACAAAACATGTTGTGTGGCTCCGTTTATGTGAAGTTTGAAACAAGGTAACATTAGTGTCAGTGATGAAGAGGATGGTGACCATTGGTGAGGGTGTCAACTGACTGGGGACTTCAGAGTGCTCCTAGGGTAGTGGACACTCCCTGTGTAGATATGTGCTGTTTACACACATGTATGCTAGAAAACAACATGTTCCTCAAAACAAGAAGTTATAACTCAGTAAAAAAAGATATTTAGAAGTACAGATAGTAAGTTTCTATCTCATTTGGAAATTGTGTAAAAATAAATGATGTAATGAGTACAAGTTCCTAACACTGTTTCTTTGTCCATAGTGAGTGCTCAATTAGTGTTATCCATTTATTTGTAATTATTACTATTATTTGTAGCATTACAATAAGATACAATTGCCTAGAGCATCCATTAGGCTAACATTTTTTTACAATGCCTAAGCTAAATTTCTCTAAATAGTGATTGTGTCTGACTTCAGCTTCTAATCAACTTAACATTACCAGTTAGGAATAAAAATTTTATTATTCTTATTTAGTGTAGAAATTTTAAATTCTCAAAATGTATTTATCTTACAATTTTTGTTCCTTTTCAGAAATAATAGCAATTTAAAATACAATTATGATCACCCTTATGAGAAGATATTCAGCTGCTTTAGAGGAAAAACAATTACAAAGCAAATAAACAATGAACTGCCACAGTAATGTATTGGTTTGGTAGACAGTGATGATTCAGTTGGTAAGAAAACAGGAAAGCCAACAATCTTTTACAAAGTTGCTAAGAATATTGACTTGCGTTAACTATACCAGAGGGCCTTATCTGCGTATCAAAATCTGAAAAAATGTGCTCATTTTCCCAGCAATTCCTTATCATAGCTTATGGTCCTAAGGAAATTATCAGAAAAGTCTCTTGAATATCTGCACAGTGCTCTTTTATTTACCTAGTTCACTGAATATATGAATTCATTGGGGGTACCAGAATGATTACCTGCTTATTCTGTTGAATCTCTCTGTCTCATTCCTCAAAGACATTGTGGGCAAAATATTCTTTGGATCATAGTGATAAAACTGGTCTATTTACTAACAGGACTTTTTTTTTTAACTGCTTTTGGTATTCCTCTGGCACATTCTTTTTACTTTTTGTGTTAGCACTGTAGTTCTCTCTGTGTTTGATGAATAAAGTGGATGGATACAAGTAACAGTTACAGAGTAAAGAAATATGGGCGACTAACATTAGGATGGATTTCCATAGCATGGCTTACCAACTTTCTTATGAAAGCACTCCAAGAAGAAGAGTCTCAATATTTTGAGCTTTGAAAAATAAGCGAATCAATGTAGAATCTCCCAAGGTCACTACTTAAAGAAATAAATTCACTTGGATGCATAAATCTTGGATGTTGGTTACAAAGAACAATTCCAGTGTAGCTCAGAAAATTTCGCTTCAAAATCCTGGAAGATAAAACTTTTTCAAAGGTGCTTGAATAATCAGGAAATAATTAAGACAATCAGAAGACCCACTAATTAACATTAGGTGAGGGAATACTTGAAAATGGAATGTGTGGTAACGAGACATTCCAGATGACAAGCATCTTTATTAAAAAGAAACAGAAGTAAACATTCATTGATTAAACTTCCAAATACACAAAGAGGATTTTTTTAAATGCCAGTAAAGAAAAAGAAACAATACACTGGTTTTCATTTAAAATACGAAGCAGTTGAGTTGAAAAGAAAATTAGACTTTGATAGTTGTACATTTATACATCCAGAAGAAATGCCACAATTTGATTATATGAATGCACTAGTGCTATGCTTGGTTTTAGGATGTGTTCAACTGACTAGCTGGTATCAGTCACTCCCTGATTGTGATTTTACACATAATGTTTGGCTTTAGTTTTCACGGATTGACTCTGGCCTGTGTAGGGGGTAAGGAGAGTGGATTAAGATACAATTTAGCCTAAATTATCAGTCATGCATTTGTTCAACACATTATTCCTCTCAATATGTTTTAAAAGGGAAGTGTCTGCCCTTACTGTGTGTTTTAATAGTGTGATTTCCTCTGCCTCTGGCCCAGTTGACAGGTGCACTTGTGGCCAGCTCTGTGCTCAGCCATCTGGTTCTCACCAAGACAACCCATAGGTTTCCAAGTCCTAAGCATCTCTTGCTTCTGCTTCTCACTGCTCCCTTTCCACTCCCTTTCTCCTTCTGTGCTGATCCACATCTGACATTCAAAACCTTCCAAATGCCACTGCTTAATGAAAAATATGTCTCTTCTGAAGCAGAGGTCATCACCTTTTGCTCCATGCTCTCCTGCCTCTTGCCATTTCTTTCATAAATTAGAGGTCTCAGAATAACCATTTAACTTCCTCTGCTAAACTGTAACTTTCTTAAAATCCTTACCTCCTTTGTTTAGTACTTTCTTGTACATCTAAAACATTGTCAGCAGTTGACATATTTTCAACATAATTTATTAATTAATAAATTACTTCTTTGGAAAAGGTGTCCAAAGGAAATCTGTTCAATTTTTCCACAAGAAATAAGGATGTATAGAAAAATAAGTAACTTTATACATTTTCTCAACATAAGCAGAATCAAATGATTGTTGAACCGTGTTCGATATTTTCATTTAAGGAAATATGCTTTTTATTGCTTCTCAACCTTTTGGCTAAGATCAGGTATAGGAAATATGCTTTAAGGCCAAGACTGCGAGTATAGACAAAGTAGCAGCTATTTAGTTTCTAAGTGACTGCTGTGTGTTTTTATGCAGCCCTCTTGCTGCAGAAGATCAGTGCTTCACAGTTATCAATCATTCCCGTTTAAACCGCAGGACGTGATTTTGTTTTGTTGAGCTTCAGTTTCCTCATCTTATAAATGGAAATAACTAAGGCCAGTGTAGTGCCTCAAAGCCTAACCCTTTACCTTGCAGCGCTGGCATCCCACATGGGCACCAGTTCCAGTCCCATTTGATCCATTTCTGCTCTTCTGCCTGCTTATGGAGTGAGAAAGTAGCAGAGGATGGCTCAAGTCCTTGCATCCCTGCACTCACATGGGAGATCCAGGAGAAGTTCCTGGCTCCTGGCTCTCAATCATCTCGACTCTGGCCATTGCAGCCATTTGGAGAGTGAGCCATTAAAGGAAAGTTCTCTGTCTCTTTCTCTGTCTCTCTCTATCTCTGTAAATCTTTCAAATAAAAAAATAAGTAAATCTTTACCAAAAAAAAAGGATGAAAATGATCATTTTTAGCCTTGCCTTATGCTACAAGTTTGCTGTGGAAAAACAAGATATAAGTGAAAGCACTTTGCAAACTACAAAGTTCTGTATAAATGTAAAGATAAATGTAGAGCATTAATACAAAGACAATAAGATAGTATTATGACAGAGGAATTTCATATGTCAATAAATAACACATGGTCAGATTCATTTTAATGCAATTTATATGGCATATAAGGAAAGATGTTAGTAGGTCACAAGTTTCTATACAGGAAAGTATTTCCAAGAAGGTAAATATAAGAACTATTGGATTATGTTGCTACCTTATTGGTTCTATAGGATTGTGTATTCAGTGTGAGAAATCCTTATAGATGGAAGAGTTCTGAACCTAATCTCCGATGCAATTTGCTATTGTCAATTAAGAAAAATTAATTTATCTCCTCTTATGTATTGAAATCAGTTTAATAATAGCCTAAGACCTTCTTTTAAAATCATATTTCATGTCTACCTGAAATGTTCATCTACTTGCTGAAAGGAAGCATAGAATGTGAAATCAAGGAGAAGAGAAGATTGTAGCATTCACGTGTTCTAAGCAACACTCAAGAGGAGTTGCTGTACTCCTCCTGCATGGCCAACCTCAGCCTACATAGATAAAACTCTCAGAGATTGCTAATCCCAAAATTCAATTATGCTTTGCTTTAGATCTCAAAAGAAATAGGACCCTCTTCCATTTTGGTGATTCCTGCAGGCTTTGGTTTGCTCATATGCAGAGTTATATAACAGAAACACTGCGTTGATCTTCTCTTGTCATTCTTTCTCTCTTGGTCACCTAGGGCAATATATATAATTACAGAATAGCTAGGACAGTTAACAAGGATATATTTGGATTCTCCCCCTCTATTTAATGAGTGTTAATCAGCATTTCTATAGACATTTTCCAAGAGTGCCAATCCTATTAGGATTAAACTTGTGAAAAGACTTTGTTCTTGGCTACAAACCTCTAGTTTCTTTCCCAAAGAAGTCCCTGAACATGACTGTCTTGTATAGTAAATGAACTCCAGTGAGTTAAATTCTGTCAAAGTCATTCTGACCCCTCATGTCCTGCACACAGACCTTGAGGATTATAAACATTTAGTAACTGCATGGGCAAAAATGCCAAGATGTCCTTAATTGATTTGACTATTCTTCATATTATGTTTGTGAATAATACCATGATTTAAAACTTTTGATTTAGACTGGCAGTAATTACTAAGCACAATGAATGGAATCCTTGTCTCATCTTTTGAGTAAATTGTGTTACCAAAGAGCAGCAAAACCTAACTAATCATAACCAAAATTAACCATGTGTCTGAGTTACCCACTATCCACAACCTAAAGTTAAAATCTTAACTTGGGGCCATAGTGGATAAAGCAATGGCCTGCAGCTCCAGCGTTCTATATGGGTGCTGGTTTGAGTCATAACTGCTCCACTTCTGACCTAGCTGCTTACTATTGCATCAGAGAATACAGTTGAAAATGGCTCAACTGCTTGGGCCTCTCTCACCTAAGTAAGACTCCCAGAAACAGTTCCTCCCAGCCTCAGTTGTTGAAGCCATTTGGAGAGTGACATAGTAGATGGAAGACCTCTCTATCTCTTTAGTCTGTCTCTCCCCTTTGCTTGCACGAGCTTGCTTGCTCTCTCAAGATCTTTCAGATAAATAAATGTTAAAAAAAATCTTAACTTGATATAAATATGATCTTATATCTGTCAGAATTAAAATGTATCAAATGAAATTAACAATGCCTGATGACTTCTTTCCTGTCACTGTCATACTCATGAACATATTGGTCATATTGGTGGGTAGCTGGGTAGCTGGTTCATTATGTTAAAGATTTCCCTGGGAAATAATTTACAACTCAAGGGTATCAGACAAAAAGTTATTTGCTCCAAGATGGAAAACGAAATCATTTTTCGAAGTCATCCTGATATTCGAGTATCCTATTACAGAAACTAATGTCTTGAAATTCTTTTAAATCAAAGCTCCACAAAATCTGTGCTGGAGTACAAACTGCATATTAAATCTATTTTTAATTTCTGTATGGTTATCTCTCTCTGTTTATGTGATGCATGAGGCTATACTAACATTTTTATGTGCTTCTCTTAGAAGATAAAGGAAAGTTAAAAGGCAATAGTTCCAGTCAGCCATCAAGCTCTGAAAGTGGCTCATATCTCCTCAAATCTGGCGCCACAGCCCTGCCACCTGGAGCAGCCACCTCTCCTTCCAAGAGCACAAATGGAGCTCCTGGTACTGTTGCTGAGTCAGAAGAAGAAAAAGCCAAAAAATTACTTTATTGTTCACTATGCAAAGTGGCTGTGAACTCCCTGTCACAGCTAGAGGCACACAACACAGGTAAGCAGCTATCCTTTGAATTTAAACAATGTTTATAACATAATCGAACTTCTTCCGCTAGAACACCATGACATTTACAGTTTCATTAGTTTTGTTCAATGTCTTCTCTACTGTTTTATTTCAAAGATGTGATTCTTAGAAAAGTATGATCAGAATGATTTCAGAAATTCTTGTAGCAAGGCAAAAGCACGTTGGAGATACAGATTTTTCTAATCTTTATTGCCTCAAAAACATCTAATATTTCTAAATCATATTTGGTTAAAATGCCAGAGATGAAGACAAATATTTAAGCACAGTGTTTGCTGCAACACAATTTCAAGAGGAAAAAAAAGCCACAGAAATAGCATAAAATTTCATTAAAGAAAATAATGAACCAATTGTATTAACCCAATATAATAGCACACTTTTACTCAGACACTAATGTAATGGTAAGAAAATATGTACATGATCTGATATGTAAAATTTTCAAGACACGTTTTGTGATTCAGTTTTGAAAATATTAATACACATAAGAAAGAACTTCAGAATAAATATACTAAAAAGATAACAGTAATTACCATCAAACAGTGAATACATGAATCATTATTTACTCAGGCCTATGTATATTTTTCATATTTTCTTTACTATATGTTGTTATGGTTTTCCACTTTTATAATAAAAATATGTAAAATTAATAATTACATTACAGTGTTCTCTTTAAAAATTAGGAACTTCAGTATGAGGACAAACTGAGAAAACACAGCTCCATATCATTCTTAAATAGCTGTATAATAAATGTCTCTTCCTGGGCCTAGTGGCATGGCCTAGCAGCTGAAGTCCTCACCTTGGGTGCACGGGGATCCCATATGGGCACCAGTTCTAATCCCAGCGGCCCCACTTCCCGTCCAGCTCCCTGCTTGAAAAGCAGTCGAGGATGGCCCAAAGCCTGGACCCTGCACCCATGTGAGAGACCTAGAGGAAGTTCCTGGCTGCTGGCTTCAAATTGGTACAGCACCGGCTGTTATGGTCACTTGGAGAATGAATCATCGGACAAAAGATCTTCCCCTCTGTCTCTCCCTCTCTCTGTATATCTGACTTTGTGATAAAAATAAAATAAATCTTCAAAAAAAATAAATAAATGTCTCTTCCTACCACAGGATCTAAACACAAGACCATGGTTGAGGCACGCAATGGGGCTGGTCCAATTAAGTCCTACCCTAGACCAGGATCACGGTTAAAGATGCAGAATGGCAGTAAGGGCTCAGGACTACAGAACAAGACATTTCATTGTGAAATCTGTGATGTCCATGTTAATTCAGAAATTCAGCTCAAACAGGTAATGTAACCTTGTGCATTAACGTTCCATGTTTTTAGGGGTCAGCCCTGGATTGTGTATCTCGTCATCTGTGGAATAGTTGTCACTATACTCAAGATGATGCTTACTAAGCTTTATGGAATGCTTCACTTATGCAACACATGACTTCTATGGAAGTGAAAAAAAGAACTGGTATCAAATATTTGTGCATCTGTTATACTAAATGCCAGGTTACAGGCTAGGTTTACAGATAGAGGGCTAAGCACAACAGTTACTCGGAGCTTCCATGGAACAGAGACATCTCATATGCCCCTTGAAGTGTTCAGCCTTTCTTCCAACTTCCCAAAACCTGTCTGGGGAGAGAGACTTGTCAATTACAGTGTTCACACCAGGCCAAAATTAATGAGGCCATAGAGATGGGAGAGGGCCTGGGAAGAGCCAGTCTTAGGGTGATGGTTTTATCCCAGTGCGTCTGGGAATTATGGGCCTCGAGCTAAGAATGGAGAGCCAGCTACCTCTAGGAAATGCATCTTACAGAGACTCGGCTAATACGTTCCAACCTCTTTCAGCACATTTCTAGCCGAAGGCATAAAGATCGAGTTGCAGGGAAGCCGTTGAAGCCGAAATACAGCCCTTACAACAAACTGCAGAGGAGCCCAAGCATTCTAGCAGTAAGTCCACAGCACCTGCTCACCTGTTTTGTGGGGCAGCATTCCAGAACAGGGCGGCAACTGTGGGTAAGAAGGAAGGGATCAATGCTGCTTCAAGTTTTGAATTTGAATAGCCTCATAGACAGAAGTTCCAGCATGCATTGCCTACCTCCTGCTGTATGGCACCTTGAATAAAGCTCCCTGGAAAAGAGAAACTGAATCTCTTTCAGAGCTAATAATTTATTGTTTGTCAAGACCTCCCAAAGCTCCCTTTAGGACAGAAAGGAAAGTCAAGGGAACTAGGGAACTATGACAAGTAATGCCTGAGGAATTCTAAATCATGTTGAGCCTGGGAAATGGGATCACTTTTGAAAGATAGAGAAAATATCCATCGACAGTGTCTCCCTGTTTTCTGCCACTTTTTTTGGTATGTTATTGCAAGAGAGCATAGTGATTGTTTCTGTTACTCTATCGTTCCATTCTGGCACTCATGTTGGTCAGCCTGTTCTCAGAGGCCCTCAATAGCACTGTATTATATTTCTTTGCAAACATACCTTAGGGCTGCAACAATAGGTATCAGAAAAATAGCCAGGTGGATGGATTTCACAGTTTCCTGGGACTTTTCCTAGGGCAGGGTTTAGTCTGAGGATGAAGCAGGGATTGTCCACTGAGCTTACCTTCTGGCTTCTCCAAAGCCTCCCCCCAGGCCACAAGCACAGGTGCTGCCTGCCTTAAGCAGAGCCAGCTGGCAAAGCTCCTGCTGATTGCCTGTGGTTGCTTTCAAAAGACATTTTCTCATCAGAAACTTGATTTAGCTGTGATATTTTAAGGATGATCTTCATGAAGTGGCCAGCCACAGTGGTGTAAATTAACCTTGCTTACATTGTCATTTGATTGGACTGTTAGATGCTGAGCCCCAGGGTGCCTAACCTTAGTGCAGCTAAGCTGAGGGAAGGGCAGGGTCCCATCAAAGCAAGCCAACATACTCCCTAGGCTGTCTGGTGGTGTAAGACAAGTGTGAACATTGGTGGAATTCCCTTGCCTTAGCGAGCACTTGCTGGGGATGTTTACTTCCTTCTGGGCAGCAACTGTAAAATCACTTTAGTATCTACCCAGAGAGACTTTCCTCTGCCCAGTCCCCCAGCAGCGAAGGCCACCAGATCAGGGCTAGGAAGAAAAACAAATTGAAAGAAAGTTGTGCCCACAGACATTCACACCAGTTCTGTGAAAACAAGCAATTCTTGCCTTGTGAGAGTGAAGGGTTTGGGGGGGGATTTTTTGTTTGTTTGTTTGCTTGTTTACTGGAATGTGTTTTGTACTGATGTGACAGTCTAACCACCCCATCCTGATATGTTCCATCCATCAGGCAAAACTTGCATTCCAGAAAGATATGATGAAGCCTCTGGCCCCTGCCTTCCTGTCCTCGCCCCTGGCGGCAGCTGCGGCTGTGTCCTCGGCGCTGTCACTTCCTCCCAGGCCGTCTGCCTCGTTCTTCCAGGCTCCAGCCATCCCTCCTGCTCTCCTGAGGCCTGGGCATGGACCCATCCGTGCCACTCCGGCCTCCATCCTCTTCGCTCCCTACTGATGTCTGCAAGTCCCAAGATGATTGAGGCCAGTAGGGAGGCTGAGAAGAAAAGCCAAAAGGATTCAGCAGTTTAGGCATTTTGCGTGCAGTAAGTACCCCCAGCTACCCGCATTGCACCACACGCCACCCCAAGCCCCAGCTCCAAAGAAAAGATCCCTAGATTCAAGCGTGTTTTTGTGGTCCTTGCTTGTCATTTAGGAAATCTGAGCAACATAGTCTATCTCCCTGTTCCTGGCCCTAGCCCCATTCAAATTGTGTATCTGAGACATTTGGTTGCTTGAAAATGTATTGGTCAGAACAACAACAACAAAATTCTCTTTTTTCATGGGGCGTGATCTGGCTTTGAAACAATATGGAATATTTTCCTGACAGACTTGAAAACTAGGATCTTCCTTGATGTCTGTAAATAACTCTAGAATCCAAGTGGGTGAGCATCTTCTAGCGTGGAACACAAGTGCTGACTTGTGAATACCATCTCACTAACGGATCACAACATCTTCGTTCTGGTGTGCTGTTGTTGACAGGGATCGTGTACTGTTTTAGACCCGAGTACTGTTGTATCCTGTGTAGTACTAGACCTGTATTTCTTGTCTGATTTCAGCATTTTTAGTTGCTGTGTAAATGTTAGGAAGCAAAGTAGTTTTGCATTTTCTCTTGAAGAGAACAAAAGATACGTATTTTCTTTATTTCACATTTTATTTGGAGATATTTAAACAAAATAGAAAGCCATATGACATAGTTATAATTACTACCTATTTGCTATTTTTTCTTTAACTTATTTTGTAGCTTCCTTACCAGTTTGAGTTGCTCAGCAAACGTATGCAAACAGAAACAGAGCTTCCTAAACTGCACATTTTTGCACCTCTTGTGCATTCTGCAAGAAGACAATGAATTCATGTGTTTCTATGTAATTATCTTCATTTTTAACCTGTTTTCATTTGTAATGATGCTACATAATTTTGTGGCTCCCTAATGCAATAATGTACAGAAGATAAAAAAATTTATAATTGAACAATTTGTCTTTCTGTTCACTGAGTCTGTTGCAGGCCATTCTCTTAGGCCCCCCCTTTCTAAGCTGATATCAACAAAACTGGAATGTTTGTGATATCGGGGGCAAGAGGTATCATAAATCAACAAAATAGAGTGAACACTTTTAGAGCATCTTTATCTGCAATCTGTAAATGGTAAAATGTCTGTGTATTTTTTTAAATGTACCTTTTCAATAAAAGTACAGAAAATAAAAATTGGTGTGCATTTTCAATGTTACCTTCTCCCATGACAATGACTTTGAAATCACATGATGGATCTTTCATAAGTACAAATTGCTTTTTATATGTACCACCTTTTCATTCTTTGAAACTGCTATTTATCATGTTGATTCATTGCTGTTTGTAGTATCAGCCTGAGGTGAAACTTCACTGCTGTTTTCTCCCTGAATTTCTAAGAAGTTGGCCAAAGTTGTGAGTTTGTCCAAAGTCATGGTAGCAGCCTGCCACATGTTTGTGGATTTGGATTTTTTTCAGAACCAGCTGTATAACCCCTGGATTCCTAGCTCCTCTCTTATTGATGTCCATATCATTTCTTGACTTTTTATTGTGTCCCCCTCTTTTACCTTTTCAAGTCAATCTAGCCTTCTTTCCTTCTGCTTGATTCTAATCAGCTATCAACACATTGTGTAGTTTTCCTGGTGACCTACTGCTGCTTAGTCATTTACTCCAAATTTGAGTAGTACAAAGTAATCATTGTGTTATGCCAGGAGTTCATGGTTTGAATCCAAGCAGGATTTGGCTGGGCTGTTCTGTTTTCCATGGCATTGACAGAACTCTCTTGGTAGGGTTCAGCTGGCAGATGGGCTTGGCTGGAAAGCCTAAGATGGCTTCCCTCACATTTGCCCAAGAGGAAATGCCTGGAAGGTTTAGCTCTACTAGAACAAGCCACATGCCACCCAGCCTCTCTGATTTTCATTGTATCAAAAACAGCATTTTAAGAGGCCTGGGAAGAAGTCAAAAAGGTGTTTTTTGTTTTGTTTTGTTTTCTTGTGAAATAACCTCAAAAATAGTTCACTGGCAGAGAAACTCAAAACCAATCTAGATACAAGGGAAACAAAATTAGCTGTCACAATTCAGCATAAAGAACAATATCTGCCTTCTTCGTTAACCTACTACAGTGTTAGAGAGTTTGGAGGAAAGTGAAAACAACACTATTACATATCCCCTTTTTACCCATTCTAAGACCAAGCCATGTCATATTATAAAAATGAGAAAATTGATTTCATTGTAGGACTTAAATTCTTTTCTTTTTTAAAGATTTATTCATTTTATTACAGCCAGATATACACAGAGGAGGAGAGACAGAGAGGAAGATCTTCCGTCCAATGATTCACTCCCCAAGTGAGCTGCAACGGGCCAGTGCGCGCCAATCGGAAGCTGGGAACCTGGAACCTCTTCCTGGTCTCCCTGTGGGTGCAGGGTCCCAATGCATTGGGCCGTCCTCAACTGCCTTCCCAGGCCACAAGCAGGGAGCTGGATGGGAAGTGGAGCTGCCGGGATTAGAACCGGCGCCTGTATGGGATCCCGGGGCTTTCAAGGCAAGAAACCCAGCTGCCAAGCCACTCCGCCGGGCCCTTAAATTCTTATTTCTAAAAATTTAAGGGTGATAGATGGCATCATAGCTAAGAAATCTAGTGATAGACTTTATCAAGAGTCATTCAACTGTTTGAAATTATTAACCTTAATATTTCAGGCTTATGATGAGATTAGTTTCAGATCTAATAGGGTTCCAGTTTGAAAGTCATAACAAGATCTTTTTAAGTTTTTTTTTCTTTGAAAGACCAGAATTACAAAAAGAGAGAAAAATGGGAATCTTCCATCCAGTTGTACACTCCCTAAGTGGCCACAACAGATAGAGCTAGGCCCAGTGCAGAGCCAGGAACGAGGGGCTAGGAGCTTCCTCCAGATTTGCCATGTGAGTGGAAGTGGTCCAATCACCTAGGCCATCCTCCCCTGCTTTTCTAGGCATATTAGCAGAAAGCTGAATCAAAAGTGCAGGTGCTGACACTGGAACCAGTGCCCATATGTGATGCTAGTTCAGCAAACAGCAACTTTACCTGCCTCACCAGGGCGCCAGCCCCATAACTGGATTTAAAAAATATATGTATATGACTCATTAGAACTCTAGCTGATATTAGTTATAGCTAACTTGTGGAATCGTCAAATATTATTTATAGATATTGTACTAGATTTGTGTTCAGTTTAATGCTTTGGAGAGCCCTTTATTTTGATTTTTATAGATTTCAGTGGCAATTATATTTGATTTATCTTTATATTATCCTACATCTCATAAAAACTCACAAAAATAAAATGTCAATACTTAAATAGGCCTGGGAAGTTAGTGGCAACTCTTCTCAGAATTCCTCACAACTACTAGGAAGCTTCAGAACAGAAGTGACCTCTTCAGTATTAAAAAGTGAGCCATGAACCTACTAAAAAGAACATGATGAAATGCACTCAGAAATAGCAAGAAGAGAATTGGGTTGTGTAAAAAGTCAATGATGAATTGATATTGGATAGGTGTAGGACAGAGGAAAATGTAGGTGCAGATGCCTCCTAGTTGAAACTATGCTGATACCTGATTAGCAAACAAACTGTAGTGAATGGAGAAAGCAGAATTTCCATTTTCATTATGCACCAAATATGCCACCTCTGATTTTGCCCTCCTTTATGCTAAAAAAGCTCTGGTTTTCAAGAGAAGAAATAAATATGGTCATGTAGAATGTTGTCTTAGAATGTGCCTTAAAGTTAACGAGGGAAATGAATCAAGAAGATCCCTCTGGGGTTGGGGAACATGAAGAAAGAGCAAATGGAGCATCAGAGAGAAGTTTGGTTGTGCTAAGATTCTCAGTCTTAGGTTTCTTTGGGGAAATAGGTATCTACTCTCTAGGATGCCATCCCAAGTTAATAACTTAAGTCCTGATCAGGGGTTAACTGGCCAGGTATTCTTTCATAGATTAACTTGTCAAGACATGTAAGCTCAGGTGCCTATAGGTACCAGAGAGAAGGACTTCATTTCACCTCTCTAGGTGACCGTGTGGACTCTGACCTTGTGTCCTTGGATCAGATGCTGCTTGCTTTTTTTTGTGGCCCTTGATATCAGATGTAGTATGGCCACTTTGGAAAATCAGTTTCTGATAACTTGGTGCTGGAGAGGAGGTCTGAATGAAAGAGCAAGTTCCCCAGGGAATGCTCATGTTTGCTTCCTTCCTTTCTCCGGTAATTAGGTCCATGGAGGGATTCTTCAAGAATATGGCCCTGCAGCTTCTCAGCACTATAAAACTTGGCTTGAGAATTGCCCTCATCTCTTTGGCTAAAATAGCAACACCAAAATAATAGTAGAATGTATTCTGTCTTAGCTTTAAGTGCATAAAATGCTTCGAACTTCTGCTTCTCCAACAACATTTCTTGTGTAGGTGTGGTGAAAATACCTGCTTTTTCACTTGAAGGATTGGCTTATCTACCAATGCTTTAAATTCAACTCCGACTTTACAGGGTTTTTAAAATTATTTGTTTATTTTATTTTATTATTTTACGATACAGTTCCATAGGCTGTGAGCAACTCCAACTTTTCATTTCTACTATGCTGAAAAATAAAAACTTAGTGTATGGTAGAATTAAGTAGAATAAAAGTATGTCCTCACAAAACTGGAATTCAAATCTTGATCATGCCATATACATATTGATTCTGTGATTTTATCATAAACTAACATCGCTTTCTTATAGCCTTAGTATTTTCATAAAATATCTATATTATCATTAAAATATTATCACTGTAAATACAGATCATTGTACTATAATGATATCTAACTCAACAGGGAGCTTCCAAGAAGCCAATATAAGCAAACAAGAAAATGTTTTTTTAACTTATGGTATATAAGTTCTCATGATAAATGAAAAAAGTAAGACCAATACTTTTATTGTTTCAAATTTCCAAATTTTAGGTAAAGTTCTTTTAAACTGGCAAATTTCTGCTTTTTTGTCGTGACATATACCCAGAGAAAATATAATGGAGGAGAAATAGCAAACATTAATTTTATGTTTCTATTCTCAAAAAAACATAATTCAAACACAAGTAACACCAAATTAATAAAGCCAATATATCAGGTATAATTGAATTTTATAAGTCTTATATTCCATTTAAGAAAAATACAATATAGAGATCCAAATGTATTTGTTATTAAAAAATTCCTCAAATTAAAAATAATAGGTCAGTCCTAGGAAAAAAAAAAACTGAAAAATACTATAAAGAGCATTTGAACAAAATCAGCTAAACAAAATACTTACAATCCATATGAATTAAAAGTTTTTGTTCTTGCTATGCAGAGAGCTCATAAAATAGAATGAAAAATTAAAAAGGAAAAACAAGCCAATATAAAGATTTTAAAAAGGCAATCTCTCTTTTTTCCTAAGCTTAATGGTCCCCAGTTTTGCATACATGTTGTTGGCAAAAGACAGGATTCTATTTTATATATATTTTTATATATATTTTTATATATGTGTGTGTCCGTGTATATATATATGCATATACACACGTATATAAGTATATATACATATATATCACATTTTCTTTATCCAGTGAACAGTTGCCAGACATAAAACAGAAATTTTCTCTGATTTGCAGTAGTTAATATACCGAGTTTTTAAAGGGGGGAGTATATGTGAATGAAATTGGCATCTTGTGATTTGATTATATATAACCCTTGTCTGTATTTTTACAGAACAGTAGTCTTTTTTTTTTTTTATTGATCACATTGCATTATGTGACACAGTTTTATAGGTACTGGGATTTCTCCCTCCCCTCCCCGTACCCTCCCCCCATGGTAGATTCCTCCACCTTGTTGCATTACCACAGTTCAAATTCAGTTGAGATTCTTTCATTGCAAGCATTTACCAAGCATAAAGTCCAGCATCTTATTGTCCAGATAAGTACAACAGTTTCTTGGGGAGACCATCTCTGGTCTGAAGGTAGAGCCGGCAGAGTATCATCCCGATCAATTAAAACTCCCAACATAACATCAGTAACAATTTATAACATCATGGAATTAATTGACATGGTATTGAGTAACCAGTATGTTAAAACAAAAAAGAAAAGAATGCAAGTTCTGAACCACATCCTGTGACTTCTTCATTAACATTTCAATTATTAGTTTATATACAACCGGGTTCTATACACCTTAAAATGGCTGTAGATTACTATTCAACTATCTCGTGTCTATTTTAATTTTAGTATTTAGCAGTTTATGGTGTTGAAGCATGATTTTGCTGAACCTGGCTGTTTTTCGGGTAGTCTAACTCTATAACTCTACTAAGACAGTAGTCTTTTTAACTTGTTCAACTGTTTATTTAGTGGCTGCTTAAAGCTTGTGATTTTAAAATAAATTTAAAGTATGTTAGTACAAATACAAAAGCCGAAAAAAAAAAAAAGAAGAAGAAAAGAAAAGAAAGGAGAGAAGAAAGAGAGAAGAAGGGAAGTGTCGTTTTTGTTCCTAGAATTTTACTGGGACCAGAGCTGTGTTGCACATTAAGCTACAGCCTTCCATGCTGGCATCCCATATTTTGCCAGTTTGAGTCCTGGCTTCTCCACTTCTGATTCTGTTCTCTGCTAAAGCACTTGGATGAGCAGCAGAAGATGGCTGAGTGCTTTGGCCCCTGTTACCCCTTTGGGTGACCTGGATGGATTTCCTGGTTCCCAACTGGCCTGGCCCAGTGCTGGCTGTTGTGGCCAATCGGGCAGTGAAACACCAGAGAGAACTCTCTCTGTAACTCTGCCTTTAGAATAAATCCACAAATATTTTGGGGGACCTGGCTCAGTGGCTAAACTCTCACCTTGCATGTCCCAGGATCCCATATGGGGGCCGATTCATATCTCAGCTGCTCCGCCTCCCTTGCAGCTCCATGCAACTGAGTATGGCCCAAAGCCTTGGGACCCTGCACCCCATGAGAGTCCTAGAGGAAGCCCCTGGCTTTTGACTGACTGTGCTCTGCCCACTGTAGCCACTTGGGGAGTGAACCAACAGACAGAAGATGTTTCTGTCTTTCCTTCTCTCTATAAATCTGACTTTCTAATAAAAATAAATAAATCTTTAAAAATAAGTATAATAAATATCAAATAGTAATAGTTAATTTTAAAAATAAAAGGAACAGGCATTTGGAGCAGGGGTGAAGATGCTGTTTGAATTGTTAGTTTAGGTTTCTTTCTGCCTTGACAACCTTAAAAGATTCACTACATGGATGCCAATAATTGTTTCCCTTTTTACTACATATAAGCATATGGCACGTAAAGGATTGAGTATTAAAACCAATGCTTGAATGATAAATAGGAAAACCTTCCAGTAGAGAAACATTTTGCAAATTGATTTCTGACTCTCCAAGATCAGGAGACTCGGAAGCTTTTATGAAACACAGTGCCATAAGATAGCTTCTAGCCAAGTTCATGCTCTTGTTAAAACACAAGGTTAGCTTTGACTCTCATTCAATTTCCAACATGGTTGAGTCTATTTAAACCAATTATAGTGGGTGGTGAAGCACTGAAATTAGCTTAGAAACAAAGCACCTTGCAACAGTGGAAAAGTACCACTGGTACTCAAATTGGAAAGCAAGACCTTTCTAATAGGGTGGTTGATGGCTTTGTCGGCAAGCAAAAATACTTCAAACAGACTATACTGAAATACACACTACAACCTGAGCCACAGGTTCTTCTAAAGTAGTATGTAAGATGATCACCCAGAAAATGTCTTAAAACACAAAAGTCTGAGCCCCAGATATATGTATTTAGCTTGTCTTCCATTAGTGTAATATGGACAAGACAAGGCACCTGTGAGGCTCACAGTTTTATGCAGAACTACATATATATTCTAGATTAAACCAAGAAACATTTCCAGAGGCTATGTTGCATGGAGCAAACTTCAGTCTAAAATTCCAAGGAGGTCTATCACAAAACAACAAAAAGCATTTTAGTAAACAATACAAATTTTTTAAATTCTCTTAGGAATTAATTGACCTGTTTTTCCCTTACAAACAAAAAGTTCCATATAATATTTATTTTAATAAATAATTTATAATATAGAAAAGAACCTAGTGTATCAAGAAAAAACAGGAACAGGATTACCTATAATTGAATTGTTTATGAAATATTTGAGTTAGATTTTAGGTTGTAATTCCAGAAAAGTAAGAAAAGAGCTTTCAAAGCAGGAATTCCAAAAGCCACCCAGGAAAGTCAACCAGGAAAAACATGGAATCATAGAAAGTTGGGAGAATAATCCAGAATACATCTCCAAGAACCTCTGTTTCCCGTAATTCCAGTTTCTTAGTAGACCTAATATGATACTAAAATTTTGTTGCAATAGTATGTTTATTAAAACACAAGGAACATAAGTTGTCCATAGATGTTTATGTTTCATATACATAAATCATAGTCCCTTTAGAACTAGTCCCTTTAGAACTATACCCCTCTTGGTTTCATTTGAACTTTTGGATGGAACTTTTACATAGGTTATTGTTTATGATTCTGCCTTCTTAAGCATGATATACTGGCTAAAATTTAGATTCAAGTATGTCATTGAAGCTATCATTTGTGACACAAATGCAGACATATAGTAATAGGAAGAATAATTGACTAAAATGAGAATTCCAAATTTTTGATCCACAGTGCCTACAGATATTGAGCATGTTACTTAGCTTGAGATTCAATGTCTTCTTTAAAAAGTGGAACTAATACCTGATTTTCCTGGATGTACTCAAGTTTGTTGTGCTATCAGATAAAATCAGTAAGTGCTCAATAAACATCTAGCAAGCTGGAAGCATCACAATAGCAGATCTCAAGAAATTACAGAGAAGATATAAGCAAAACATTCTAATACTGGTACAAAAATAAGCATGTGGACCAATGGGACAGTTAGAGACCCCCAGAAATTAATCCATGTATCTGCAACCAGTTAATCTTTAACAAGTGAGCTAAAATCACTCCCTGGAGAAAGGACAGACTCTTCAATAAGCTGTGTCGTGAAAATTGGATCTATACATACAGAAATATAAAATGATACCTACGTTATACCTTATGTTATACCTCATACAAAAATCACTTCACAATGAACTGGGAATCTGACTCTAAAGACATGAAATCATGAAACTGCTGGGGGAAAACAGAACTGGTGAACAATTCGCAGAGGTTCCTGCTGAGAACTGACACCTGAGTCGCAAGAATAGGAACGGGAATGAGAGCTTTCAGTGTAGTTCTGCTCAACACTTGCTTGGGAAGACAATCAATATGAAGAGTTCCCAACCTCAGGTTCCTTAAAACCATGGGACCTCAGGAAGCAACTAGGAAGACAAACCCCCATAAATGTTAATTCAATAGACACATAAAAGCCAAGGGAAGATACCTGGTGTGAGTGGCATATGTGAAAATGGGTAGTTGTCAAGAAAAACTCCCTGGCAAAGAAGGTAGCAAAACAGTAAGTAAAGCTTTCCAAAGAGAAAGAATGACATGAACAAAAAGGACAATGAAGGAAAGGATAGAGAAGTTCATGCATTTTAATGTGAGGCACAGATGGAGAAGGAAGAGGCTGGAAGGGAGGCATGAACTGGTTAAAAATCTTAACAATGTAGTCTGGACTAAAACCTGTATGAGATGGAATTAATATGATTGTGTTTTCCTCAAGGTTTCCATTCTGGCAACATTAGGAAGGAGGGATTGGAGAAGGGTATGTGGGCCAGAGAGCATTATGCGACCCACAAGGATGTCCTGAACTAGTACCTCAGCAATAAAATCTGTTAGATGCTTTGTACAACAAAGACTGCTATGCAAGATCAAGCAGCAGCACCAGTACAATGCTACTACATTCTGAAGTATCTGAAGGACAAGAATATTCAAGACCAGAGATAGAGGTTTACTAGATTCTCCATGAGAGGGTTCACTTTGGTAATCTCTGTGCATGCATCCAGCATGGTACCTTATATGCAGGATTTCCATCAGTACCTTGGTGATGGGCACACAGTCAGAGATACTGCATATTCAGAACTAGTTGTTTGTATCCTGAATAGTCCTAGACCTTAATATTCTCTGAGTTCTACTGTTAGTTTTTTTCAATGTGTAATTGTTCGAGTGTCAAAGGACAAACCAGTCAGTCAGTTTGTGACAATAGAGAAATCAGAGAAGCAAGACAGAGATGCATATATAAAATAGGAACAGAGTGGCAGAGGGATGCTCCAAGGAATAAGGTGCTCTTGAATCATCATTAGTCATTTTGATGTCTGTCTGGGCTGCTTAGCAGCTTTTCCCCAATTTGTAACTTTCAAGCCTTCCCTATGTATGTTTGTTGAGGATGTCATAAAAATGATTTGTGGAAAATATAAGTCCCTATTGTAGCATGAGAATAACTCACATCTCCTTAATTCATGATGCAAACCAAAATGTGCTAGGAACTGTGCTGAGAACAGTCAGGTAGGAAGATCTCCACCTGATTCTGAAGAACTCTCCAAAACAGCCAAGCCAGTAACAGGTATTCTGCGCTTACTCACATGCAGTTGACTGAAAGCTTTGACTTAAATCGATTGGTTCTGTTCTGATAATGTGGAGATGAGTTTAATCCTACAGCTGAGGTTCGATCACCTGTGGAGCGTCCAGAGCCACACCCTCAACATCAGGTGAGCTGGGTCAGAGCCCCTGACCTGGGTGGGGAAACAGACCATCAACAGAGGGTTTGAAGTCTCCATTACACGGCACTGAAAAGGTATCCCAACACAGGAAATGTAAAGGATTGTGTTGTCCCAGGTCTCTTCTGGTTTGGGGTAAAATACATCTCGTTCGCTGATGGAAATAATACAGAAACCAACTTCCTATGTGTGTGAGTGGCTTGGGTGGGGGAAGGTGTATTTTGGTTGAATGATATCTTGGTTTTCTTACTCAGATCATCTAATTTCATTCAAGTGTGAAGATCTTTTGAATTGTCACCTGACACTGCACTGTTGAGGACTTGGACAGAAGACTATTATCATTTTTAAATATTGGTGGAAAAGAAAAAAATACCAATTCATACTGTAAAATTATTTATCCAAACATTCAGTTCTTGGTGCAGGAGTTACGGCACAGAGGGTTAAGGTACTACGTGAGGTGTCGGCATCTCATGTCATAGTGCCTGGGCTCGAGTCCTGACTCAGCTTCTGATCCAGCTTCCTGCTAATCCATCTGAGAGACAACAGACGATGATGCAGTGCCTACGTTCTGTCACCATGTGGGAGACCTGGATGGAGTTCCAGGCTGCTGACTGCAAGCCTTACTGTTACAGGTATTTGGGAAGTAAATCAGCACATGAAACATACTCTGTGTGTCTGTGTGTCCAACCCCTTCTTTCTCTTTCTCTCCCTCTCCATATTTCTTATTCTCATCCTCCCCTTCATTCTGCCTTTCAAATAATTAAATAAAACTCAAAAATAAATTAAAAATTCCCAAAACAACATACAGCAATCTATTATGCGTATAATATCAGAGTAAAGCTAGCACAAGGGGGCATTGCACCTCCTAGTCCTGAAGGCAACAGCAATACCCGAGTCATATTTTATAAGCATTCAGGAGATGATTCACCCTCCTTTCCCTTTTCTTACTTTGAATTTTGCTAGCCAAATACAAATCCCTGGCAAAGGGATCTTGTGCAATGACTCTGAGTATCTCAGAGAAATATAGAGTGACTCTTTTTTTTTTTTTTTTTTTTGCATTTCTTGCAAAGTTTTCTAAAACAATGCCAGAAACATGTATCATAGAAACTATCCCATTCAATAGAAACTTCAGGCCAAATTGGTCACTGAAGAGAGACCCCCAGTAGGCTTCTGTACACAGATTCTGTCCTCACATCCACGAGTTAGGACCTGCCGCTCGTAACAGCCTGGATATGGAGGAGGGAAACAGGTTTTGATCCAATCAACAAAATCAATGACTGTAACCGGTGTGGTGCTCTGCCGCAGGTGGAGCTGCTACGAAGGCTGTACAGAGCCAGACGCTGAGTGCTTGGTTGACTGGCTAGCAACTGAAAGGCCCTGCAGACGCTAGCAGGTGTCTCCACTCAGTTTGTATTCCACACCTCCTGCTCACCCACTCTGGATCCCTCAGCAGGAGGTAAAACTGCTTACTCAAGTAAACAGGTAGAGCTAAGCTATGGGCAATGCTAAAACTTGGAAATGAGGGATAAGCCTAAATCCTTGAAGGTAAACCCAGTTTGGTGTGTAGGAAGCTTGGTAGTCATTTTCTACAAAGGGGGCGAGGCACTGCTGTGAAGGAGATGGTTCTGAAGCTGAAAAGCTTGGCTTCCAGACACAGCTAGGGACAGTTGAGTCAATAAAAGGTTGGTCTGGAGCATCTGCAAATGTGTTCCGCTCTCCTCACAACAAGCCGCGTGAAATCCTGATTCTGCCCGTGCTGAATACAACACAGTTTGCTTTGCCTTCTCTGGGTAGCAGCTGGGAGCCATTAGGACAAGAAGCGCCAGAGGAAAAAGAACCCTGTGGTTTTGCTGCTCCTACGAGTAAGTGGGGAGCAGTTTCCTCTGTCCCCAAAGACTCTTGGAAGGAAATGGGATGTTCTGCGACATGAATTTGAGGAGATAAAACAGGCCATTTAATGAGCTGAACCTTTTTGGAGCACAAAACCAGTGGAAGGATGGAACTAAGTATAAATGTAAGTTACTTCACAAAAGCCTTATGTCCTTCTCCCTCCCTTCCTAACATGAAGGTGTCCTCTGGCAGACAGGGTTCATTCCCTTACCAAGGCCCACAATCGCATCCAACTCTGGTTTTTGCCAGTCCATGGATGGTGAGCCTCTCTACCCCATGACACCAAAGTCTGGCTAATAGTTGTTGTTCCTTTTACTGTATTTTCAATTTTAGGAAATTCCTCCTGATTTGATTGTGAGGATCATGAAAAGGAAATGGTACCAATTTATTTGGTTATTTTTCCTGTTCCCAGGCAAAGCAGGTAGGCAATAAAATTAATGAAATCAACACTCTCCATTACTGCTCCTACTATTTCCCCAAAATAACTTGTCAATCTCCCTAAGAGCAAGGGATTTTTCTCCCAAGGCAGTTTTAAAATGTTGAAACAGCCTCTGCTACAAATGCAGGAGGAGTGGCAATCCAATGTATAAAAAAATCACCTTTTCTAAATGTAATTAAGTTCGTGTACCAAAGACATCTGTGGCAGCCCTCATCTTCCGCTGGGTCAAGGCATGTTTGGCTGGAGCTGAAGAATGTAGGGGGAGGAGTTTGCAGAGCAGAGCAGATGATTTCTGTCACAGCCATTTACCCTAAAGCGGAGGAGTGGAAAGAATCCTGAGCAAATGTTATTTATGATATAAGTAGATACATGGTTTGGTTTAAGTATTTTTCCTATTTTATTTTAAATTTTATGATACAATTTCATAGTTTCTGGGATTTTTTGTTGATCATTTCCTTTACTGTGCAGAAGCTTTTTAGTATGCTGTAGCCCCATTTATTATTTTGGTTTGACTACCTGTGCTTTTGGTGTCTGTTTCAAGAAGTCTCCATTGCTTTATCTTGGAGAATGCTTCCTGTATTTTCCTCTAATAGTTTGATGGTTTCTGGATGCAGATTGAGGTCCTGATCCATTTAGAGTTGATTTTTTTTATAAGGTGATAGGTGGGGTGTCTTGTTTCTTAACTCTGCAGGCTGCTATACAATCGTCCCAACAGCATTTGCTGAAGAGACAGACTTTTTGTCTGGATTGTTTTCAGCTTTCTTGTCAAAGATTAGTTGGCTATACATGTGTGGGCTCCCTTCTGGTGTTTCTACTCTGTTCCATTGATCTCTGATCTATAGCAGTTTTAGCAGAAGACCACTGCTCTGTAGTATTATGTCTTGAAGTCTAGAATTGTGACTCCTCCAGCTGGATTTTCATTCTTCAGGATAGCTTTGGCTAGCCGTGATCTCTTGTGTTTCAGATGAACTTTTTAATCTTCTGTTTCTGAGAAGAATGCTGCTGGGATTTTGACTGGGATCGTGTTGAATTTGTGTATTACATTTGGTAATATAGACATTTTGATGATGTTGATTCTGCCAACTCAGAAACATGGTAAATTTGTCCATCTTTTAATGTCTTCTTCTATTTCTTTTTTTAATGTTTTATAGTTTTCGTCATAGAGGTCTTTCCTCCACATCTTTAGTTAGGTTAATTCTAAGGTATCTAGGATTCCGCTCCATTATTTTAAAGGGGATTGTACTTAAAATTTCTTTCTGAGTCATGAAGTTATTTGTGTATACTAGCATTTATGTGCATTGATTTTGTATTCTGCTACCCTGCCAAAGTCTCTTGTGAGTTCCAATAGTCTCTTGATTGAGTCTTTTGTTTCTCCTATGTAGAGAACCATGTCATCTACAAACAGGGATAATTCTAATTCCTCATTTTCAATTTGAATTCCTTTGTTTTTCTTGATGCTTTTGATGTGTATCTTCTCCCTTTTTTTCTTGATTAGTTGGGCTAGTGACTAATCTATTTTGTTGATTTTGTCAAAGAACCAGTGTGGGTCTAGGCTGTGAGACCCACCTTATTCCTGCAATGCCACTTGGAGTCTGCTGCTTTGTTTCTGTTCATGGTTGGGTCAAAAAAAAAACAACAAAAAACAAACAAAAAAAAAACACATCAGGATGGGCAGTTATTTGCCTGCATTCACTTGCTGAGCGCCTCAGTGAACTCCCTTTCCCACCTGGCTGCTGCTAGCTTGCGGCTCACGGGCTGCTACTGGGTTTTTTGGTCACTGCAACAGCACTCTGCTGTCTCCACTGCTTCCTTGTGTCTAAGGGTCTCCAGGTACCTCTCTGCTTGTCCTCTATCTCTTCCTGGAATTTGCCCTCTGTGTTTCACCATGGCTAATGATTCCCTGTCAGTTTAAACCTGTCTATACCTTATACTGCCATTTTTCCTTCTGTTTCAATATTTTTAAATTTTCTGAGATTTTATTTGTAGCATGTGATCTATCCTAGAAAATGTCCTGTGTGCTAAGGAGTAGAATGTGAATTCTGTAGTTGTTGGGTAGAATGCACTGTAAATGTCCAAGTCCATTTGTTCAATGGTATGTTTCAACTCTTCTGTATCATCATTGATTTTTTTTTTTTTTTTTTTTTTTTGGTCTGGGTAATCTCATTGCTCAGAGTTGGGTACTGAAGTCACCTGCTACTGTTGTATTGGAGTCTATTTTTCCCTTTAAGAGTATTCCTTGTATATATCTGAGTGGTAATGTGTTGGATACCTGTATATTAGGTTGTTGTGTCTTCTTAATTGAAACTTTCAACAAAATATAATGTGCTTCTTTGTGCCTTTTTTATAGTTTTTTATTTGAAGTCTGTTTTATCAGATATCAGGATAACTGAGGCTGTTCACTTTTGGTTTCCATTTGCCTGGCATATCTTTTACCAACTCTTCACTTTCAGTCTGTGTATATCTTTATTTTTGAATTGATTTTTTTGTAGACAGCAATATTGTTGGGTTGTGATTTTCGCATATCCATTTAGCCAAACTAAGTCTTTTGGTTAATAAATTTAATTCATTTACATTACAGTTTAGCACTGATAGGTAAGAACAGAGGCCTGTCATTTTCTTGATTGGATACTAATTCTACCTGCTCTGTTAGATTGATGGTACCATGTGTTTTCATGTTAACTTTTTAAAAAATTTTTTTTTAATTTTTTTTATTGTATTGTTGTTGACAATCTTTACATAGTTAATTGTGGTTTAATAAAAAGGTTCAGGGGGGATAGGGAAGTGGGTAATACTATTATGTCCATATTGTTTCCATCATATATCTGAGGTAAAGGGGAATATTGAGGGAGAAGCCTCACCCGGTTTCCCGCCCACCCCAAGTCCCGGATGTGGGGCATGCTCTGAGATATTTGCTCAAGTGGTTTTAATAGTTCTCCAGTTATGAATCGCTGCCAGTTTCGCTCGATGAGGTCGTCCACAGGTTGATATGGTCCATCATAAAGTCTCCATTTGCCCAGTATTTCGCTGCCAACATATAGCTGAGGTGGTTGATTGACCTGTTCTGTCTTCTGTCTTTTCTTGGTTAGAGTTCTGAGTCCAGCATTTCGATTGGGGAGATCTCCAAAGAAACCTTGAGGTATTCCCAGACCAGATTCTTGTATGTTCTAGCAAGCACAGGGCCCGGCACAGTCCATCTCCACAATCAGCTGGTGGTTGCTGTCCATCTCCACAATCAGCTGCAGCCTAGTCGGGGCGACCCACAATAACCCCCATCAGGCCCACACCCTACCCTGGTTTGCCAGTATGTGTAGCAGTAGACTAGTCTGTCCCCCATCCCATTTGGCTCTGGTACTTGTCAATGGGTATTAAAGCTTTGTTCCATCTAACCAATTCAACCATCCAGCCCTCACAGATGTTGTTGAGTGCCTCTCTGTCTAGCCACCCCAGCCCCCGTCCTAGTTTTCATGCCCTCCCGCAGGACTAGTGACCCAGGAAGGGGGAACCAACTTTTTCCCTCCCAGGTCCCTCTCAGTCCCGGTTTATGCACTCTTTAGGTGGTTCTGTGGTTTGACTTGACAGAATTAGTCCCCAGCGCCAGCTTCTGCCAGCTGATGCTGCAGCCAAGCCCAAACATCCCTCACCCTCTCTAATTTATGCTTGCACCCACAGGAATAATCAGCCTAGCCTGGCTTTTCCCTGATCTAGTCCACATGCAGCGCACAGGTGTTGCAGCCTTGCTTAGTCTGGTCTGTCCCCATCCCAGCCCATGCACTCCAATGGGAGTAGCTGTCCAGCGAGGGGACCAGCCCCTTAATCCCCCTGCCAGCTCTGCCCCTCCCTTCCTGGATCTCACGTGTGCTGGTTGGGTGCTGCAGTCAAATCCAGTACAGGCAACTATGCCCTGGCATTCCATAATGTGTACTGGTTTTGTCGCAACCAAACCCGGCTCAACCCACACTCTGTTCTGGTGTTCGGATTTGCCAGTGGATGACATGAACTGATTCAGCCTGGTCTGCCCCTGACCTATGCCGAATGTGTGCCAGTGGGAAACTTTCCATGGCCTATTCTGGGCTGTTTCCTATCATGCTTCTTGCGTTTACCTGCAGGGACTGTGTCCTGCCAGAGGAGTTGCCCAGGCTCTTCCATCAGAACCCCTCCCAATGCCAGATTTTGCACATACCAAGGGGTCCTTGAGCCAACCCTACTCAGTTCACCTCATGTCCTAGCAGGAACAGTGGCTTTTCCCGGCTGGCTTTCACCCCATTCTGGTTCTTGTTGTTGGATGTTTCAGCCCAGCCATGGCTCATCCATACCCACATACAGCTCACACATGGCTCAGTAAGGGATTGAGACCCAGCCTAGTCAGTCCCACATCTACCCTGGTTCTCCAGGACACCAGATGGTGTTGGGGTCTGAACTGGCCTAGTGCATCCAATCCCAGCCCACACTAGTGCCTCGGGTGACTGCAACTGTTTGCTAGATAGAATGCAGCCCCCATTCCAGCACACGCGCCCCTTGGTGGGAACCTCAACCCTGTTAGGGTGTCCAACTAGGGGAACTTGTATTTCCACATGGTTGGGCCCACACAACCCTGGAGTCTACCCTCAGACCAAATTCTCTCACATGCTGGATACAGTCTTGACCCTGCCAAATGTGACCACTCCACCACTCCACCAAACATTTGGGTAATGGTACCCATCACTACAAAGAGGCCCCCATCCATAGTATTGGTGTGCGCTGGTATGTGACGATCAGTGATGTTCTAGGCAAACAGGCCATTTCTGTATTCTGAATTGGGTTGGTGTATCTGACTAACCGTAATTGTCTCCTGGGTACTTCCCTCCAAACCACCAGGTCTCAGTCCCCACGCATGCCTAAAACTTCCATGACCCTGTCACTGGGAATCACCCAAGATTCACTACTCACCTACACTAAAATTGGACTTAGTCATGGGTGTCCCCAGGCAGCAAACATATCTTAGAAAACCCCAGAGCAGGCCACCGGGCGGCCAGCAGGCAAAGCCTGGCACCACATGGTGCATTGGCTGCCCTGCGGGAGGCCGAGGACTCGTTCACTGCCTTGCGGCAGTGTCCTTGGCGTGTGCCCCCAGCATTGGGTCCGACCCGGCAGGGGCACCCCCCACAGCCGCCACACTGTGAGGAGCGGCACTTGCCCCCAAACCCAAGGCCCGAACCCCTCCCAAGCTCACCCAGCCACAAGATATTAGCAGCTGGGCGGAGTTAGGAATTTTAACCCAGTTCCCAAGTTCCCTCATGGTGCACTTACCCTGAGGAAAGAGCTCTCTTGGGTCCTGGGGGAGGCCGAGGACTTGTTCACTCTCTTGCGGCAGTGTCTTTGGCGTGAGCCCCCAACATTGGGTCCGACCTGGCAGGGGCACCCCCCACAGCCGCCACACTGTGAGGAGCAGCACTTGCCCCCAAACCCAAGGCCCGAACCTTAAAATTTTTTTTATTAATTACATTGTATTATGTGACACAGTTTTATATGCTCTGGGATTCTCCCCTCCCCTCCCCAAACCCTCCCCCTGTGGTGGATTCCTCCACCTTGTTGCAGTATTACAGATCAAATTCAGTTGAGATTCTTTCACTGCAAGTATTTACCAAGCAAAGACTCCAGCATCTAATTGTCCAGATACATTCAACGGTTTCTTGGAGAGATCATCTCTGGTCTGAAGGTAGAGCTGGCAGAATATCATCCTGACCAATTAAAAGCCCCAACAGAACATCAACGACAGTTTACAACATTATGGAATTATTTGACATGGTATTGAGTAACCAATGTGTTACAAGATGCAAGTTCTTAACCACATCCTGTGACTACTTCATTGACATTTTTATTTTACTTTATATACAACTAGCTTCTATACACCTTAAAATGGCTATAGGGTACTATTCAGCTGTCTCGTGTCTTCCCTCATTTTAGTATTTAGCAGTCCATAGCATGTTAACTTTTTTTTTAATCATTAATTACATTTTATTATGTGACATAGTTTCATAGGTACTGGGATTCTCCTCACCTCCTCCCCACACCCTCCCCCCATGGTGGATTACTCCACCCTGTTGCATAACCACAGTTCAAGTTCAGTTGAGATTCCCTCTTTGCAATCATATGCTAAACATAGAGTCCAGCATCTTATAGTCCATCAAGTTCCTCGGCTTCTTAGGGAGACCCTCTCTGGTCTGAGGGCAGAACCAGCAGAGTATCATCCCGATCAATTAAAAGCTCCAACATACCATCAGCAACAATTAACTTCGTTGTGGAATTAATTGATATAGTATTGAGTAACCAATGTGTTAAAAACAAATGTGATTTCTTAACCACATTCTGTGGTCACCTCATTGACATTTCAATTTTAGTTTATACACAACATATAACATAACATACATAAAATAACATGTTTTACATAACATCATATCATCTTAAATTAAGGCAAACATGTGGTATTTAACCTTTTGGGATTGGTTCATTTCCCTTAGCATTATGGTTTCCAGTTTGGCCCATTTGGCCACAAAGAACTGCATTTTTTTTTTTTTTTTTTAATAGCTGAGTAGTATTCCATCGAGTAGATGAACCATAGCTTTCTTATCCAATCTTCTGCTGATGGGCATTTTGGTTGCTTCCATGTTTTTGCAATTACTGATTGTGCTGCTGTGAACATAGGGGTGCATGTTGGTTTCTCATGAAACAAGTGTTTTGGATATATTCCTAGGAGTGCATAGCATGTTAACTTTTAATGCAGAATACTGTTCAGAATTTCTTGTAAGAGTGCTCTGGGTTATAGTAAACTCTCTCACTTTTTACTTATCTGGAAAATAATTTTATTTCTCCTTCATTTCTAAAGGATACCTTGCTGGCTATAATCTTCTTTTCTGGAGAGTTTTTTGCTTTTGAGAACTAACATATATCATTCCACTTTCTTTTGGCCTGTAGGATTTCCTCTGAGAAATCTGATGTTAATCTAATTGTGTTTCCTTTATATATTACTTGACTGTTTTCCCTTAAAACCTTCAGAATTGGGCCCAGTGTGGTAGTTTAGTGGCTAAAATCCTCACCTTTCATGTGCTGGGATCCAGTAGGGGTGCCAGTTCTAATCCTGGTGACACCATTTCCCATCCAGCTCCCTGCTTGTGGCCTGGGAAAGCAGTGAGGACAGACCAAAACCTTGAGACCCTGCACCCATGTGGGAGACCTACAAAAGGCTCCTGGCTCCTGGTTTTGGATCAGCTTAGCTCTGGCTGTTGTGGCCACTTGGGGAGTGAATCAACAGATGGAAGATCTTTCTCTCTGTCTTTCCTCCTCCCTGTATATCTGACTTTCAAATAAAACTAAATAAACCTTTAAAAAAAACTTCAGAATTCTCTCCTTGTCTTTAACTTGCAATGATTTGATGACAGTATGTCTCAAAGAAGACTTCTTGGTTGAGTCTGCTTTGGGTTCTTTAAGATTCTTGTATGTACATGTCCAAATCTTTTTCAAGAACTGGGGCATTTTATTTATTTTTTTTAGCAGATTCCCAATGCTTTTGTTCCTTTACTTCTTCTTCAGGAACATCCATAATATTTGGTTGTTTAATGGTATCCCATATTTTGTGTAGACTTTTGCCTGATTGGGGTTATTTTAAAATTCTTATTCCCAGGTGTCGCTGTCCCACAGCGATAGACTTTGCACGGAGCCGATAATAACATGCATGGATTCTGACTGATGGTCAAAAGCCGAAGTTTATTAGTGGCATCAGACTTTATACACTAAGGGTCATATGGGTTAAGAGAGGAAGTGTTGAGCTTATCCATAAAACCCATCAACTGTTTCTATGCTTTGGTTTGGAACTCCTTTTGTCTTGTATATTCCACCAAGTGTTCTCATTCACATACTGTCCACTCAACTGTTCTTATACAAATGATATCCAATCAGGTATACGAAAGGTAGCCATTCAGTTTTTCTCATGCAAATATTATCCAATCAACTGTAATCCTGTGCTTGCTGACCTTCTAGGGTCACAATGTCCTATACCCAGGGTCAAAAATTCTTTCTTCAATTTGTTATGCTCTGCAGTTAAATATCTTACCTTTGTCTTTTATTGCTTTGATTGGAAATTTCATTTCCAAATTTGCTATTTGGTTCTTTTTTTTTTTAAGATTTATTTATTTTTATAACAAAGTCACATATACAGAGAGGAGAGACAGAGAGGAAGATCTTCTGTCCAATGATTCACTCCCCAAGTGAGCGCAACGGCCGGTGCTACGCCGATCCAAAGCCAGGAACCAGGAACCTCTTCCAGGTCTCCCTGTGGGTGCAGGGTCCCAAAGCTTTGGGCCATCCTCCACTGCTTTCCCAGGCCACAAGCAGGGAGCTGGATGGGAAGTGGAGCTGCCGGGATTAGAACCGGCGCCCATATGGGATCCTGGCACGTTCAAGGTGAGGACTTTAGCTGCTAGGCCATGCCGCCGGGCCCGCTATTTGGTTCTTAATTAGTTCTATGTCTTTAGTAATGTTTTCATTCATGTCACTCATTTCCCCATTTCTTTTATCTATCTGTATTTTCTTGAATTTCATTAAATGTTCTTACATTAATTATTTTGAATTCTGACTGTCATTTCATAGCTTTCCTTCAGTTCAGGATCTGAATTCTAGAAGATTACTGTGTTCTTTTTATGTAATCCCCCACCTTGCTTCTTCATGTCTCCTGTATCCCTGTGTTAATCATCAGGAAAATTGCTCCTTTAGAAGTCTACATATTGAAATTGTGTGTTTGGGTTTTTTTTTAAATTTTTTACTATAAATTTTACAGCTGAAAATCCATGAAGACTGTTTTAATCCCATGCCCTTCAAAAATTAGTAACTGATGTTGCATCTTTATCATCTCTGCCTCATCTTGCTCTGTCTTGAACATTTCTGCTCATATTACACATTGTCTCAGGAATGTCATAACTACGTGGCCTGTCCAGCACCTGCTTCCCTGTCTAGCAGAAGCATGTCACATTAGAATTCCACTTCCACCTCGGGGGGTGTGTGGGTATATTAAAAATCCTAGTCTAGGAGCTACTCCTGACTGGAGGTGAGCTACTTGGCTCTCCCAGGGATGGAATCTGAAGACACAGGGAGGATTAGAGACTTTTTTTCCTGGGCAGTGGTATCTTGGGAGCACTGTTCACAAGTTGTTGCTTCTTAGGTTCCTGAAACTACTTTTGTCTTTGCTCTTTCCAACAGCCAGCCACTCACTCATCTTTTCTTTCATTGTGTATGTGTAGTTCTTTCACATACCAGCAACATAATCCCAATTCCCCTTGTATCACCAAGAGTCAGTTCCTGTCTGCTTGCCCCCAAGCAATCTATAAGTGATGTAGAGCATCAAACACAAGAGAAAAATAACCGATTCCCATGTAACCATCAAGGTGCCATAGGTTTAAAGGCCAAGACCCATTGTGTTGAAAGGCAATGTCACACAATGAGGATGACCATATCCTCCTTCTGGCATGAATCCTGACTCCATCCGTTGCTGTAAATAGAGGGCAGAAAACTGTTTTGAACTTCCATTTCCATGTGACAGGGATAGTTTCTACTTCATAGAATTCTTAGAGTCCTAAATGAGCAAATACACCTTTACATATATTTGGTACCAAGTATGAAACTTAATAAACATTGACTTAGACTGAATGGGTGGGATGCTCAGAATTTGAAGAATTCACCATTCCGCTACTGCACCAACATATTGTGTTATTTCCACAGTGCTTCCATTTCTCTGCTATGAAATAGAGAGAAGCAGATGGGCTGTGGGTTTAATGAGTACATAAAACCCTGTGAAGTCCTCAGATAAAAGATGCCTTCGAGTGTTGCTATCACATGATAGGCCATTGAGTGTTAGCAGAGGATAGGTTTTGTATTTTTAATATATTTTAACTGCTTTTTTTGGTCTACATGTGTGGTGGGGAAGCAAAGTGCTATTTGAACAGAACACATCTTGGCTTACACCACTTGATCATGAACTCATTACACAAATATTTTGAAAAATAAAAATCCTAACCTTTCTACAGTTACATTTTCTGGGACCTGCTTCTAACAAATAAGGGTGTGCCAAGGCTACTTCTGTGACTTGGATGAGCTCAAGCACTTGTAGTACATCATAGAATTTCCAGTTGCTCATTTTTAATAAAAATCAGGCTAGATTCAGCACCTATTCTCAAGTAGGTTGTTTTGAGAGAATCTTTAAATTCCATGATTAGATTTCAGTGTCATCTAAACTATAAATTGTGAAGATCATCTCTTTCCATTATTAATAGGAATATAATAAAAATAACCATAATTACACCCAGTTCAAGATAGTCATTTCCAGGGGTAGAATGGTTTAGAATAAAACCTGAATCTCAGTTCTGTCACTGACACTTAGTAGCTTTGTGACCATAAATTACTGCTCTCCATTTTATTAGTAAAACAAAATGATGCATAATCTATAAGCAATGTGAAAAGTAACCCCATTCCTAGCTCAAAATAAATATTTCATTTATTGTCATTGTAACGAAAAGTTCTATAACCTTGATTATAGAGCCCTCAGGCTTTCAGGTAATTAAATCTTTTAGAAATCTTTTACATTTATTTGTGAGGCAGAATGAGTTTTCATGAATTAGAAGGTTCATTCCCCATATGCTTATAGGAGCCCCTGGGGCTGGAACTCAATCCAGCGGTGAGTGGCAGAGACACAGGTACTTGCGTCATCATTCACTGCCTTCCACAGTGCACACGCACAGGAAAATACTATTGAAAGCAGACCCAGGTTTGATCACAGGGACCCTTGATTTGGGATTTAGGTTATCCCCACATGGCACCTTAGCTACTGTACCAAGTGTTTACCTCCAGGTTATCCTCTTAAATTGGACTGAGTTTAAAACATACATAGAAATTATACTTTTTCTAATTGAATCTGAGATTACTCAGAAGTATGAACAAGAACTCCTGAAACTATTTCTGTCTGGAAGTTCCCCACTGAGGAATTCTATCCACCTCTGCAGGCCAGAACAGGAGGAAGCAAACCTACAACCTGCTAGTGCCCCCTGGAGGCTACCAGCAGCAAGCCCCTGTATGACAAAAACTTCAAACCCTAAAGAAAAAAGGAAAGTTCAGTCTTAGTGTTTAAAGCCCTATCTCAAACCTTAACCAGGAGGCACCAAAGATATTCTGCACTTTATTATGTATCTGTGCATATAGTTTTAGGATAGATATTTTTAAAACACATACTGTTTTTTAAAAAGCAGACTGGCTAAAGTGGTGGTGAGGATGTAGTATAGAGAAATCGAATCCTTATGAATTCTGGTAGAAATGTAAAATAACACAGTGATGATAAAACAGTTTGTCAGTTCCTCAAAAACTTAAACACAGTATAATAATCATATGATATAGCCATCCTAGTGGCTATATATACACAAGGACTGAAAACAGGAATATGATCAAGTATCTGTACACGGGGGTTCACATAATTCACAGCAACCAAGGTGTCACTGATAGGGAAATGGGTAAATGAAGTCTGCTCTATTCATGCATTGGAATATGAGCCCTTCCCACCAATGAAGGGAATTCAGGCATATGTTACAATACACATGAACCTTGAAGATGCTATGTCATGTCAAGTAAATAAACACCGAAGCATAACTACTTTGAATCCACTGTGTGACACTTAGAGTAACCAGATTCAAAGAGAAAGAAAGCATAATGGTGGTTACGAGAGCTAGCGATTGGGAGGAATGATGTGGTGCTGTATAACGGGTACGGAATTTCAGAAAAAGTTCTAGAGATGCAATAAGGCATTTGGTCTCGCAGCTAAGATGGCCTCATCTCACACTGGAGTGCCTCTGTCTCCTGATTGCAGCTTCCTGCCACTGTCTACTATGGAAGTTGCACTCTGGGACGTAGAGTGATTGTTGCCACACACATAGAAAACCTTGACTGGTGAACCAACGGGTGTTGTAGTCCAGTTCGATCCTGCCCACTTCATACTCGGTCCTCACGCAAACCGGTTGGAGCTGCAGCCTAGTTGGGGCGACTCCCCATAACCTCCACCAGTTCTGCCCCCTACCCTGGTTCCCATGCTTGCCAGTACGCACTGCAGGCTTGTCAAGTCTGTCCCACATCCTGTTTAGCTCTCGCACGTGTCGATGGGCATTGAAGCCCAGCTCAACCCAACCAACCAACTATCCAGCCCACACACCTACTGGCACCCAGCAATCCCAACGAACAGCATGTGCATAAGCTGATTGGTGTTACGGACGGTGTCGGACTCTGTACTAGCAAACTCGCGCAAGAATCAGGCCTTGGATCATCTCAGATGAAGTTTCTTTGGAGATCCCTCCAACTGAACTGCTGATCTTAGAACCCCAACCATGAAGAGACTGTCAGCCAGTGAATTCTGAATAGGGTTCATTGCGATTGGAACTGAGAGATTGGCAGCAATCCAGAACTGATGAACTATCAAAACTGTATGAGCAGGACCCTCAGAGCGTGCTTCCCGTTGGGGATCTGGGATGGGTGGGAGGTTGGGTGGGGCTTTTCCCTTTCTTTTTTCCCTGACCCCCAGATACAGGGTAAAATGATATTGGTGTGGAAACAATGGTATTACCCACTTTCACCCTGTAGCCCTTGACACTTTGTTCCCTAATCAAAAAAAATTAATTAATTAATTAAAAAAAAAACCTTGACTGAATGCTCCCTCTCAGCTCCTGCCTGATGCAGCCCAGCCACCACAGCAATCTGGGGAGAGAACCAGTGAGTGGGAGCTCTGTGTTCCAATCTTCCTTCCCTCCCTGCCTCCTCCTCCTCCTCCTCCTCATCATCATCATCAATAGTAATGTTCTGATGGTGGATGGTAGTGATTGCTCCACACAATGTATATATCCTTAATACCACTGCATTGTACATATAAAATAAGGCAAACACGCAATGCATTTTGCCAAGTAAATTATGCCAAGTACATCTTTTAAGTCCTTTATGGAAGAATAAGAAAAGTTCCTATTAAATATATTGAAGCTGGCAGGGGGAATCACAGTTCCGGACCTCTGGACATACTATAGGGCAGTGGTTATCAAAACAGCATGGTACTGGCACAAAGATAGAGAGGAAGATCAATGGAGCAGAATAGAAACGCCAGAAGGAAACCCACACAGATACAGCCAAATAATCTTTGACAAAAAGACAAACGACAACCCAGGCAAATGGGAAGGTCTGTTCAATAAATGCTGTTGGGACAACTGGTTGATAGCCTGCAGAAACAAAAAAATAGATCCACATCTCTCACCATACACTAAGATCAGATCTAAATGGATAACAGATCTAAACCTACATCCAGAAACCTTCAAACTTTTGGAAGAAAATGTTGGAAACACACTGGAACACTTAGGGGTTGGCCCTCACTTCCTAAAAAAGACTCCAGATGCAGTAGAAATCAAGACCAAAATAAACAATTGGGACCTCATCAAACTAAGAAGCTTCTGTACAGCTAGAGAAACAATCAACAAAGTAAAAAGGCAACCCACAGAATGGGAGAAGATCTTTGCTCACGACATAGGTGATAGAGGGCTGATCTCCAGAATATACAAAGAGCTACAAAACAACCAAAATGTCAAAACAAACAACCCACTCAAGAAATGGGCAGGGGAAATGGGCAGACACTTCACAAAGGAACAAACCCAAATGGCAAATAAACATATGAAAAAATGCTCAAGTTCCCTGGCAATAAGGGAAATCCAAATTAAAACATCAATGAGGTACCACCTAACGCCAGTAAGACTGGCCCACATGAATAAAAGCACCAACGACACTTGTTGGCGAGGTTGCGGGGAAAAGGGAACCCTACTCCACTGCTGGTGGGGCTGCAGGCTGGTACAGCCTCTATGGAAATCAGTATGGAGAATATTCAAACAACTCAAATTCAACATACCATATGATCCAGCAATAGCACTCCTAGGAATATATCCAGAACACTTGTTCTATGAGAAACCAACATGCACTCCTATGTTCATAGCAGCACAATCAGTAATTGCAAAAACATGGAAACAACCAAAATGCCCATCAACAGAGGATTGGATAAGAAAGCTATGGTTCATCTACTCCATGGAATACTACTCAGCTATTAAAAAAAACAAAATGCAGTTCTTTGTGGCCAAATGGGCCAAACTGGAAACCATAATGCTAAGGGAAATGAGCCAATCCCAAAAGGTTAAATACCACATGTTTGCCTTAATTTAAGATGATATGATGTTATGTATAACATGTTATGTTTTGAATGTTATATGTTGTGTATAAACTAAAATTGAAGTATAGGTGAGGTGGTCACAGAAGGTGGCTGGGAACCCGCATTTACTTTTAACATATTGGTTACTCATTACTATGTCAATTAATTCCATAATGATGTAAATTTTTGCTGATGGTATGTTGGAGCTTTCAATTGACTGGGATGATACTCTGCTGGCTCTGTCATCAGACCAGAGAGGGTATACCTAAGAAGCCGTTGAACTTGACTGGACAATAAGATGCTGGACTCTATGTTTGATATACGCTTGCAATGGGGAAATCTCAACTGAACTTGAGCTGTGGTTATGCAACAAGGTGGAGGAATCCACCATGGTGGGAGGGTTTGGGGAGGGGTGGGGAGAACCCAAGTATCTATGTAACTGTGTCACATAATACAATGTAATTACTGAAGTTAAATAATAAATAATTAAAAAAAAAAAAAAAAAAACATTTTTACTCCAAATGCCCACAACAGCCCCAGGTAAGACTGGGTGCTGACACTGAGAGTTGGACACTTAATTCAGGTTTCCTGTGTGGGTAGCAGGAGCCCAGTCATTTTGACCCATCACCACTGTTCCCCAGGATGTATACCAATAGGTAGCTGGGGTCAGGTGTAAAACAAGCATCAAACCCAGGCACTAACATAGGACCAAATGTCTGAAGTGCTAAGACAGATGCCCATTTCCAGAGTGCATTTTTAAAAAATATGCTTCAAATTTTGGGGGAAGTTTATATTTATTCTTTGTGTGTATATAAATACATTTTTATTAGAGTACCCTCAAACTCATTCTTTCACACATTGTCTACAGCTGCTTCTAAGCTACCATGGTAGTTTTCACAAGAGCATCTGTCTGACCCATAAAGTCTAAAATACTAGCTCTTTAAAGAGAAAATTTCACAACCCTTGATCTAGAATCAGGAATGAAATCATCCTTTCAGCCTTTTCAGCAAGCAAAGTTGATCAGTTTGGTCCACTCCATCAATGCAGTGTTGATGGATGAACTGAGGAATGAGTAAATCTACTTGGAGGAAAGTTTTAAGTTTTGTCAAAGTTTCTCAATTTTTAGATACTGTGCTACATGTTTCAGATACCTGCTTTTAGTGGGTTTAAAAGATATATTTCCCTTTGCTGGCAAATTAATTTCCAAATGAATAAATGAAAAGATCAGCCCTTGTTCTGTGCACACCTATAAATGGCATAGAAGTTGTTTAGGACATAACCAAGCAAGTTTGAAAAGCTCCTTAAACTTTCTTCTTCATGCTTTTGGCCAAATGCTCTGCAAGTGTAATCCACAGACCCCTGGCATAACATGAGGCTTCTTTCTAATTTTTATCCTAATACAAGGGATTTTAAAAATGTTTGTGGAAAATGTATATTGACAAAAACTATTCATGGAGTTCAAATTTTCTTGCACCAAGATGAATGATCCTACTGTAATTTTTTTAAGTGTCCTAAGCTAAAAACAAATTTAGCTTTGTCACACAATGCAGAGGTTTGCATGAATACAGCAAAAGCAGTGCTGTGGGAAACTACTGAGTTCTAACCATGAATCAAGGAATAGCATTGAGCTTCAAGTCACTGCATGGTTTTATATGTCCAGAAATGAATCTTCTTCCTTGCCTTTCCAATTGGTTAGCCCAGAAGTATGTGCATTTCTTCTAGGCTTTCCAATTTGCTGGTGTTTAGTTTTTCATACTAGGTCCTAATGGTCCTTTGTAAGTCTATGGTATCAGTTGTAATGTCTCATGTTTTCATCTCTGATTTCATTTTAATCTTTAAAAAGTTCTTTTTCTTTTAAAATGTTCAAAATTTATTTCTGTGAAAGGGGGAGAGATTGATTAATCAATTGATAAGTCAATTGATTGATTTTCCACTTGCTGGTTCACTCCCTAGTTGGCTGTAGCAGCCTTCTGAAACCAGGAGCCAGTGGCAACATGCACATTCCCTGTGTGGGTGGCAGGGGTTTAAACATGTGAACCATCTTTGCCTGCTTTTCTCAGACCATCATCAGGGAGCTGGATTGGAAATGGTGCAGCTGGGACACAATTCCATGCTCATATGGGATGCTAGTGTAATGGGTGGCAGCTTTAACAGCTATGGCACAGTGCTGGCCCCTGCATGCTGTGGGTTTTCGCATGCTGCATTTTCATTTGTTTCAAGAAGTTTTTAAGTGTTTGTTTTGCTTTCTTCACTGACTCATTGATGATTTAAGATAATGTTGCTTAACCTCCATTTATTTGTATTTCTAAACTTCTTTGTTGATTTCCAATCCTATTTCACTGTGATCAGAAAAGATTCATGCTATGATTTCAAATTTTCTGAATCTCTTGAGACATATTTTAGGACTAATACATGATTAGCACATGTCCCATGTGCTCTATTTTACAGCTACTGAATGGAATGTTCTATAAATGTTTCATAGATCCATTTGGTCAATAGTAAGTTTAATATTTCTTCATTGATTTTTTTGCATCTGTTCATTAATAGTGTCATGTTGAGGTGCACAACTATTATTGTCTTATGGTCTATTTTTACTTTTAGATTTAATAACACTAACTTTTTATAACTGAGTGATCCAATGCTGTGTGTAGAGAATTGTTATCTCTTATTTGAATTTATCTGTATTGTTTTATAGTAACTCTCTCTGTTTGTATAACCTTTTAGTTCAAGCCTATTTTGTCTATTCCTGGTAGATTTTTAAAAGATTCATTTATTTATTTACAAGGAAGAGTGATGCGGTTGAGGGGAGACATAGTAAAAGATCTTCCAGCCACTGGTTCACTGCCCAAATGGCTGCCACAGCCGTGATAAATTAGGACAAAGTTGGGAGCCAGGATTTTTATCCCAGTCTCTCAAACTGGCACTCTAATACAGTTGCCAGCATCACAAGTAGCCACCTAGCCAGCTGTACCACAAGACTAGCCCCTCACTTTTGGTTTTTGGCTGTTTGGTTCATACTTTTTATGCCTTTAATGTCCTGGTATATAATTACTAGTGAAGTAAGTTTCTTACAATCAGCAAATGATTGGGTCTTTTTACTCTGTTCAGTCAATCCGTATGTTTTAACTAAGGAAATTAATCAGTCCACAATGAAAGTTTTTACTGGCAAGTAAAACTCATACAGTTATCATTGTATTCATTTTAAGAAGTGTTCTTTTTTCTTTTTCATTTGTTCATCATGTAATTTAATGATTTTTCTGAATTTATGTGATTTGAGTCTCTTTCATGTGTCTGCTCTATTGTTGGATTTTATGCTTCAGTGGGCTTTCATGATTTTAAGAACCATCCTTTTGCTTCTTGCACAGGATTCATTCATTTAATATTACAAAACATACAAAGCTACACTTGAACACCACGCCCAGAATGGCAAATTTAGAAAGAACGCCAACACTAAATGTTGGCAGGGATGTGGAACAATTCACAGCCATATGTAATACTAGTAGAAATGTAAAATGGTGTTAAAACTTTGGGAAATGCCTGCAAATGTTATTAGAAATAAAATGTCTACTTTGGTGAGCAAGCAATTTTGGCCCTCGGTACCACTGAAGAAAAATAGATTCACATGTTTACAAAAAGGCTTCTATCAAAATATTCTTTGCAATTTTCTTCGTGACAGTCAGAAACTGGAAAAGGCTCAGGTTCCCTTCAATAGGGCAACAGATAAACTATATTGTACTCCTAACAAGAGAATGGCATTTGGAATGAAACCCATATTCAATGATATGAATGGATTTTAAAAACATTTTGCTGGTCCCGCTACCAGGAACATATCCAAAGGATATTAAAACTGGTATGCCGAAGGCAGAGCCTACATTTGCATATTCGTTGCAAATTAATTTATAGTAATCAACATATGGGATCGAGCCAGTTGTATTGATGGAAGAACGGGTAAAGAAAATGTGATATATACACTTGCAAAGGAATACCCCTCAGTAAGATACAAGAATGTTGCTGGATCATTGCAGCAACATAAATGAGCCTGGCAGCGGGGGAGGGATTTGTTCAGTGAAATAAGCTGAGCACAGACACGTACCACACATTCCCACTCATATGGAAACTGAGACAATTGATCTCACAGAGGTAAAGAGGAAAACAGTGATTGGCAAAGATTGGGAAGCCGAGTATACTTTGCGGGGTAGGCGTGATGGTGGTAATAAGAATGGCTTGGTTAACATACAAAGCTAATACTGTATACTAATACAGTGAAACTAACACTAATACTGAAAAGGGAAACCTGTTATACTTTATAGAAGAAACTAGAAACAAAATAATATTCTATTTTTAATATTCCAGAACAAGCAAAATGAGCTTATTCTAGCAGAGATGTCTCACCAGTGACTGCCTTTTATGGGTCAAGGCCAGAATTGACTGAGAAAAGCAGAATTTTCTGGAAAGATCGTAGCATTTCGTATTATGGTAGAGGTTTGAATGACACAGGTTTGCATATTTGTCAAAACTGATCAAAGGCTCAAACAGTATACGTAAGTTTATTTTCATCACTGTATATAAATTTAACCTGAAGAATGTCCATCTTGAACTCCAGTTAATGGTTCTGAACTCTGTGTAATGCCATACATGCTGAGGACAGAGACACTGGGATGGACCCTGCTGACCTTGACACTGGACCTCACCAGGTGTTTTGCTGTGACTTGGAAGAGATACAGAAAAGTGACTTGTTAGAATTTCTAAGAGCCTGGGAATAAACATTGTGCCTCAGACTCATGAAGCACCATGGTGAAACGGAGCGTGTAAGACTGTGTAAGTGGTCAGAACTAAAGGGCATGCTTCTCCTTTGAACCAGAAGTTGTTTTAAACAAAGAAATAGTGTCCTAAGGAGTGTGAGCATACGAAGAACCCTATCACATCCTTGCTTGTTTACCCTGTCCCTATGCATGTTAACTGAAATTCACACTAAAGATTTTGATGTAAGATAAAAGGGAAAGAGAAAAGAAATTCCATAGTCTCGTTCCCTTTCAAATCTTCCTTACTCATCAGTCAAATAGAGAGTGCTGGTAGAACATGCAAATAGAAAGACAAGACTAAAACAGTTTTAAAATTGTCACAAGGTTAAAATATGTAGGCATGCATGAACTATAAAATGCAAGCAATCATACATCTGGATAGATATTATAATTGGGAATACAAAGATAAATGGTAGAAGGTGTGATAATAACTTACATTTTAATTGATTATTCCTTCGATATGTTATAGGGAATAGCTTTTTCTAAGATTATTTTATTTTTATTGGAAAGTCAGATATACAGGAAGGAGGAGAGACAGACAGGAAGATCTTCCATCCAATGATTTACTCCCCAAGTGGCTGCAAGGGCTGGAGCTGAGTTGATCCAAAACCAGGAGCCAGACACTCTTCTGGGACTCCCACGTGGGTGCAGGGTCCCAAGGCTTTGGGCTGTCCTCCACTGCTTTCCCAGGCCACAAGCAGGGAGCTGGATGCGAAGCAAGGAGGTTGGTATTAGAACTGGTGCCTATAGGGGATCCCGTACCATTCAAAGTGAGGACTTTAGCCACTAGGCTACCGCGCTGACCCTGTGAATAGCACCAACCAAGAAGCTAGCTCTGAAGGCTTCTGATCAATTCTGATGGCAATAAAAGTGTTTTCTTATTTATTCAACTATTTGGAGCTATTTATTATCCTTCTATAGTTACCAAGTTTCTGTTCATTGCTAAGAAATTGAAGAACGTAGAATGAAAGCAGCTGAGGGAGATGGCCACAGCATCAGAGCCCAGCATGTATGCTGAAAAGCTAAAGAACTGAGCTTTTGAAAGAAGAAATAGGTCAAAGTATCTTGAGGTTTACATCTCAGGATTACTGTGACAAGACATAAATGGACTCTTTGATGTTGTATACACTACATGCTGGCAAAAGAAGCAGTATAATCATGTTACTTGCATTTCCGGGCATCCTGTCTGTGCTTTCCTGCCTGGGCCCACACCTGGTATAGCTCGAACCCTCCTTCCCAGCCTAAAATTCCAACATCGAGGGAATGGAACATTCTGAGAGGAGAGTTTACCATGTCTCTTTGTGCTGCTCTCCTATGTTCACCTTCTCGGATTCCTTTCTAGTGTGCCTACCCTGTCACATACTGACACTCTGAGAAGGGAGACTTGTCATAGGGCATACAACAGCCTGCAAGCCTTTAGTTGGGTTGCCACTAAAAGTCCATTGCTACAGTCCCTGACCACACTACTCCCTGAAAACAACAACAAAAATAACAAAACAGAACCTCCAGGCAGCAATTTCCTAGCATCACAACAGCCACTAAGTGTCTGGGCAGGCAGCCCCTCACCGTGGGGCTGACAGGAACCTCTAATTTTAAGAGCAACTCTGTCACCAGCCTTCCAGCAATGACACTCTTTTCTTAAGCACTAGGAACCTAATGAAAAGCGCCGTGATGCAATGCCTCATTCAAGTAATTACAGTCATCAATTGAGAGGTAATTAAACACACCTATTCTTGGTTAAATCTAAAATTACACAGAAGAGGACATCTTTAGGTGCACAAAGGCTTAGATGTCACTTCCTGTCCAAGTTCCTTTTTCTCATTAAAAACATAGCCTTGAACCTCATGAAGCCTTTTGTCTTAAAGCCTTTTTAGGTTATGGCAATGTTACAGTTGTCTTTTCATGGGGATTTGTTTGCTATCTCTTTTTCCATTTGTTTACTTTCAAGTGCACATTTTAGTTTGCCTTAAAGAGCATATTACTCTATTTTATTCATTTACTTAGGCAAAGAGAGTGAGAGACAGTCCCAGAGAGATCCTTTGTCACTCCAAATGCGCATGATGGGGAGGGCTGGGTGAGGCTGCAGGAGGGAGTGGGGCGTGGCTGCAGGTCTCAAGCAGGTGGCAGGCTGGGCACTAGGACCACATCTGCTGCATCTCAGCTGCATGAGCAGCGAGTTGGATTAAAATGGAATAGCCAGAACTCCAGTTTTGACATTCTTATTTTTTTAAAAAAAATGTTTATTTTTATTGGAAAGTCAGATATACAGAAAGGAAAAGAGACAAAAATGATCTTCTGTCCGATGATTCACTCCCGAAGTGACTGCAGTAGCTGGAGAGAAGCCAGGAGCTTTTTCCAGGTCTCCCACACGGGTGCAGGGTCCCAAGGCTTTAAGCCGTCCTCCACTGCTTTCCCAGGCCACAAGCAGGGAGCTGGATGGGAAGCGGGGCTACCGGGATTAGAACCGTTGACCAAATGGGATCCCAAATCATTCAAGGCGCAGACTTTAGCTGCTAAGCCACCATGCAAGGCCCCAGTTTGACATTCTTATGGGATGCCAGCGCATGAGGCAGTAGCTTTACGTACTGCACTGCACCAGGGGACCTGAAATATTTTTTTCTAAAATCCATTGATTTTGTATCTGTTGCATTGACCTACACATTTGAACTTATTTTCATCTTCTTTTTTTTTGGCTGCTAAATGAGTTTTTCTTCTCTTATACTCCTTTTGTTCTTTTTAATCTTATTTACTAAGTAGAGAGCAAGATGGAGACAGAGAGAGCTCCCATCTGCTGACATTACTCTGCAAGGGCCCTCGTGGCCACAGCAGCCAGTGGCTGATAGGAGCCAGGAGCTCAGGCCAAGGCTCTTCAGGGCTCACAGGCTGTTGGAGCTGTCACCTGTCCTCTCCCAGGGTCTGCTCTTGGAGAAAGCTAAAATTGGAAACAGATTACCAATGCTCCAGGGAAGGTTGCAGCTATCCTCACCAATGTTTTACTTTTCACTAGGCCAAATTCCTAGAGTTCCATTGAGTTGATAGAGACATTTGAATTGCCTTTTATTTCTTTGCTGGGTTGGAAACAATATATTTTAGGCTTGTGATGCTCTTCTGTCTGATTGTGTTGATTGTTATCTGTGTTGGCAGAATCCAAAGTTACTAAAATCTCTGTCATCCTTTAAAACATTACAAGGACCTGGAAATACTGTAATGCCAAATTACTTCTTTCCACTTTGTTATCTAATATTTTGTTTAAGAATATTTATCTATTTTTATTTGAAAGATTTGCAGAGAAGGAGAGATAGAGAGAGAGAGAGAGAGAGAGATCTTCCATCCGTGGTTCACTGCAGAAAAGCCTCATAAACCAGAGCTAAGCCGATCCAGAGTCAGGAGCTCTTCTGGGTTTCCCATGTGAGTTCAGGGTCCCAAGGCTTTGGGCCATCCTCCACTGCTTTCCCAGGCCACAAGCAGGGACCTGGATGGGAAGTGGAGCAGCTGAGCAGTTGAGACAGGAACCAGTACAGGATGCTGGGACTTCAGGCCAAGGATTAGCCTGTTATACCACTTCACTGGTTTTTCTAGTATTTTAATCTCATTGTTCTTTGTTATTCCTAGCTGAAGATAATGTAGAATTAGCACTTTATTTACTAACCATTGCTTTTGTTTTTTATGATTTTAGAATTTACTTGAAAGTCAGAGAGAAGGAGTAAGAATAAGCGCGTGCACGCGCACACACACACACACACACACACACACGAAAGTCTTCTCTTTGCTGGTTCTCTCCTCAAAATAGCTGCGAAAAACAGGACTGCACCAGACAAACAAGGAGTTTCATCTGCCTCTCCCGTGTGGGTGCAGGGACATAAGCTCTTGAATCATCTGCCACTTTTCCCAGGCCATTCGCAAGGATCTGTCTTGTAAGTAGAGCAGTGGGACACGAATCAGAGCCCATATGGGATGCCAGTGTAACTACTATGGGATTTACCTGTAATGCTGCAGTGCCAGCCCCTAACCATTGATTGCTCTTCTCTTATATTTGCATTTTTGTGCTTAATTTCTCCCTGAAAAATATTCTGTTTTTTGTGATTAAAAAAACAAAACTCTTTGTTATATATTTTTTCCATTTTCAGATTATTACTATTTTATGATACAGTTCCATAGGCTCTGGGATTTCCCTCACCCCCTACCCAAAGTCCCCTCCCCGCCCTCACACTCATTTCCCCTATGTTATTACGATAGTATAGTTCTTGATAAACAGTCCTAAGTCCATCATTGTGGGTATGGACAATGGCAGAGGCCAGCATCCTATTGTCAAGACACGTTTAACAGTTTCATTGGGAGTCCATCTTTGATTTGGAAGTAGAGATCCATACTGCATTGTATTCTCACATCTGGATATTATACTCTGTTACACAGTTATTATACATCCCATTAAGTGAAAAGATACAAAACAGAATCAGTAACAGGAAGAAAAGTAGAAATTTAGAAGACCATGAACTTAAATCACATGCTACTAAACGACTAATGTGCACTTCTGGGATCTTAGTTGTATTGCATTGGCCTGTGTGTCTGTTTATAGGACAGTACTATGCTGTTCTTGTAACAGTAATTGTGTAGTATAAATTATAATCAGTCACTATGATTCCTGCAGCTTATTCATACTTCTTTGGCTGTTCAAGCTCTTTTTCTGAATTCATGTGAACTTCAATATTGTTTTTCCTGGTTTTATGAAGAATACCATTTGTATTTTGATGGAACTTGTGTCTGTAAATCACTATGTGTAATAAATACATTTTGCCTGTATTAATTCATAAACATAGTTATTTCAGGGTTTTGTGAGGGTTTGTTTTTTTCGGTATGTAGTTAGAAGTGATCTTTGCTGAGACTCTCCTGCAATGGGGAGTCTCCCTGACTGCAGATCTGGGGTTGCATGGCTGAAGGGTGTCTTTGGTGCTTCTGTTTTCACTGCTGTCTAAAGTCTCTGGGCCTGAGGGTGTTCTGGCATCTCTCTGCTGAGTTCCTTGTTCTCTCTTGCGCATTTATCTTGAAATACAACCATTTACTTCTGATTTTGTTCTCTATGGAGAAGGAGGCAAACACTGGGCACCTCAATCATCTTGAAAAATAACCTTAAAAACCAGAATTTTATTTTTGTGACTGAAGTTTTAAGCTTCTAAAAGTCCTACTTGTTTCTTTATTTTAAAAAATCCATCTCATTTTGTTATACTACTGTTTTCAATAGTAGTTTTATTCTTCTTAAAAACACTCATTAAACATTTTTGAAAAGTCTTATTTTTATGCTTTTAGATTTTTCTGCTGTCTGCTATCTTCAAGGCACTAATTATGTTCTTTATTTGTTAATGCCTGCACAGTTGATTTAATATGCTTTATCTTTTTTTTTTCTTTTTGGTAAATTTTGAGCTAATCTCCAGAAAGAATTGTTCCTGGTATTATTGTCATTATTCTGGATTCTTTTTGTCACGAAAGCATCTTGCAAGATAATGTAGATTGATTTATCCTGGACTCAAATAGGTTTTAAAGATTGAAATGTATCCCTATGCTGTATTCTCCACTTGTAAGTTCCTGAGCTAAGAACTGTTTGGAAATGTATAGCCCATATCTTATGTGTGGTGGAGACTTGTGATAGTAAGCTCTAATCCATGTGTTTTTTTTTAAGTCTGTGTTTATTTTAAAGTCAGAAGAGAGCGAGCGAGCAGGAGAGATCATCCACATACTCTTTCATTCCTCAAATGCCCACAATGACAGTGCTGGAGCAAATGGTATCCAGATCTTCCATGTGGGTTTCCAGAACCCAAGAACTTGAGCCAGCACCTTCACTTCCCAGGGTGCACAGCAGCAGGAAGCTGC